>NW_027139516.1:792500-925000 GCF_035084215.1 Heptranchias perlo | reverse complement strand
AAGATATGGACTGAGTCCAACCAACCTAGTATTGTGCGGAATGTAATACAAGATATGGACTGAGTCCAACCCACTGTGTATTGTACAGAATGTAATATAAGATATGGACTGAGTCCAAATCACTGTTTTTTGTGCAGAATGAATTATAAGATACAGACTGAGTCCAACCCACTGTGTATTGCACAGAATGAAATATAAGATATGGACTGAGTCCACCCCACTGTGTATTGTACAGAATGTAATATACGATATGGACTGAGTCCAACCCACTGTGTAACGTACATAATGTAATATAAGATATGGACTGAGTCCAACCAACCTTGTATTGTACAGAATGTAATATAAGATATGGACTGAGTCCAACCCTCTGTGTATTGTGCAGAATGTAATAAAAGATATGGACTGTGTCCAACAAACCTTGTATTGTACAGAATGCAATACAAGATTTAGACTGAGTCCAACCCACTGTGTAATGTACAGAATGTAATATAAGATATGGACTGAGTCCACCCCACTGTGTATTGTACAGAATGTAAAAAAGATATGGACTGAGTCCAACCACTGCTATTGAACAGAATGTATAATACGATATGGACTGAGTCCAACCGATGATGTATTGTGCAGAATGCAATAGAAGATATGGACTGAGTCCAACCCACTGTGTATTGCACAGAATGTAATATAAGATATGGACTGAGTCCACCCCACTGTGTATTGTACAGAATGTAATATAAGATATGGACTGAGTCCAACCCACTGTGTATTGTACAGATTTTAATATAAGATCTGTTCTGAGTCCACCCCACTGTGTATTGTACAGAATGTAATATAATATATGGACTGAGTCCAACCCACTGTGTGTTGTACAGAATGTAATATAAGATATGGACTGAGTCCAACCCACGTTGCACTGTGCTAATGTAAAATAAGATATGGACTGAGACAAACCACTGTGTATTGCACAGAATGTAACATAAGATACGGACTGATTCGAACCCACTGTGTATTGTACAGAATGTAATATAATATATGGACTGAGTCCACCTCAACTTGTATTATACAGAATGTAATATAAGATATGGACTGAGTCCACCCCACTGTGTATTGTACAGAATTTAACATAAAATATGGACTGAGTCCACCCCACTGTGTATTGTACAGAATGTAATATAAGATATGAATTGAGTCCACCCCACTGTGTATTGTACAGACTGTAATATAAGATATAGACTGAGTCCACCCCACTCTTTATTGTACAGAATGAATATGAGATATGGACTGAGTCCAACCCACTGTGTAATGTACAGGATGTAATATAAGATATGGACTGAGTCCAACCAACCTAGAATTGTTCAGAATGTAATATAAGATATGGACTGAGTCTACCCCACTGTGTATTGGAGAGAATGTAATATACTATATGGACTGAGTACAACTCACTGTTTATTGTGCAGAATGAATTATAAGATATGGACTGTGTCCACCCCACTGTGTATTGCACAGAATGAAATATAAGATATGGACTGAGTCGAACCCACTGTGTATTGTACAGAACGTAATATAAGATATGGACTGAGTCCAACCCACTGTGTATTGTACAGAATGTAATAAAAGATATGGACTGAATCCACCCCACTGTGTTTTGTGCAGAATGTAATATAAGATATGGACTGGGTCCACCCTACTGTGTAATGTACAGAATGTAATATAAGATCTGTACTGAGTCCACCCCACTGTGTATTGTACAGAATGTAATATAAGATATGGACTGATTCCAACCCACTGTGTAATGTACAGAATGTAAGATAAGATATGGACTGAGTCCAACACTCGTTTTATTGTGCAGAATGTAATATAAGATCTGTTCTGAGTCCACCCCACTGTGTATTGTACAGAAAGTAATATAAGATATGGACTGAGTCCAACCCACTGTGTTTTGTACAGAATGTAATATAAGATATGGACTGAGTCCAACCCACGTTGTATTGTGCAGAATGTAAAATAAGATATGGACTGAGTCCAACCCACTGTGTTTTGTACAGAATGTAATATAAGATATGGACTGATTCCAACCCAATGTATATTGTACAGAATGTAATATAAGATATGGACTGACTCCACCCCACTGCGTAATGTGCAGAATGCAAGAAAAGATATGGACTGAGTCCAACCGACTGTGTAACGTACATAATGTAATATAAGATATGATCTGAGTCCAACCCACTGTGTATTGCACAGAATGTAATATAAGTTATGGACTGAGGACACCCCACTGTGTATTGTACAGAATGTAATATAAGATATGGACTGTGTCCACCCAACTCTGTATTGTACAGAATGTAATATAAGATATGGACTGAGTCCAACCCACTGTGTAATGTACAGTATGTAATATAAGATATGGACTGCGTCCACCCCACTGTGTATTGTACAGAATGTAATATAAGAAAAGACTGAGTCCACCCCACTGTGCAATGTACCGAATGTAATATAAGATCTGTTCTGAGTCCAGCCCACAGTGTATTGTACATAATGTAATATAAGACGTGGACTGAGTCCGCCCCACTGTGTATTGCACAGAATGTCATGTAAGATATGGACTGAGTCCAACCCACTGTGTATTGTACAGAATGTAATATAAGATATGGACTGAGTCCAACCCACTTTGTATTGTGCAGAATGTAATATAAGATATTGACTGAGTCCACCCCACTGAGTAATGTACATAATGTAATATAAGATATGGACTGAGTCAACCCCACTGTGCATTGCACAGAATGTAATATAAGATCTTTTCTGAGTCCACCCGACTGTGTATTGAAAAGAATGTAATATAAGATATGGACTGAGTCCAACCTACTGTGTATTTTACAGAATGCAATATAAGATATGGACTGAGTCCACCCCACTGTGTATTGTACAGAATGTAATATAAAATATGAACTGAGTCCACCCCATTGTGTATTGTACAGAATGTAATATAAGATATGAACTGAGTCCAACCCACGTTGCATTGTGCAGAATGTAATATAAGATCTGTTCTGAGTCCAACCCACTGTGTATTGTACAGAATGTAAAATAAGATATGGACTGAGTCCAACCCACTGTGTATTGTACAGAATGTAATATAAGATATGGACTGAGTCCAACCCACTGTGTATTGTGCAGAATGTAATATAAGATTTGGACTGAGTCCAACCGACGATGCATTGTGCAGAATGCAATTTCAGATATGGATTGAGTCCACCCCACTGTGTATTGTACAGACTGTAATATAAGATATGGACTGATTCCAACCCACTGTGTATTGTACAGAATGTAAAAAAGATATGGACTGAGTCCAACCACTGTGTATTGTAAGAATGTAATGTCCGATATGGACTGAGTCCACCCGACGTTGTATTGTGCAGAATGCAATAGAAGATATGGACTGAGTCCAACCCACTGCGTATTGCACAGAATGTAATATAAGATATGGACTGAGTCCACCCCACTGTGTATTGTACAGAATGTAATATAAGATACGGACTGAGTCCAACCCACTCTGTATTGTACAGATTGTAATATAAGATATGGACTGAGTCCACCCCACTGAGTAATGTACAGAATGTAATATAAGATATGGACTGATTCCAACCCACTGTGTATTGTACAGAATGTAATATAATATATGGACTGAGTCCACCTCAACTTGTATTATACAGAATGTAATATAAGATATGGACTGAGTCCAGCCCACTGTTTATTGTACAGAATGTAATATAAGATATGGATTGAGTCCACCCCACTGTGTAATGTGCACAATGTAATATAAGATAAGGACTGAGTCCACCCCACTGTGCAATGTGCAGAATGTAATATAAGATCTGTTCTGAGTCCACCCAACAGTGTATTGTACAGAATGTAATATAAGATATGGACTGAGTCCACCCCACTGTGTATTGTACAGAATGTAATATAACATATGGACTGAGTCCAACCCACGTTGTATTGTGCAGAATGTAATATAAGATCTGTTCTGAGTCCCCCCCACTGTGTATTGTGCAGAATGTAATATAAGATATGGACTGAGTCCACCCCACTGTGTATTGTACAGAATGTAATATAACATATGGACTGAGTCCAACCCACGTTGTATTGTGCAGAATGTAATAAAATATATGGACTGAGACCACCCCACTGTGTAATGTGCAGAATGTAATAGAAGCTATGGACTGAGTCCAACCCACTGTGCAATGTGCAGAATTTAATATAAGATATGGACTGAGTCCACCCCACTGTGTAATGTCCAGAATGTAATATACGATATGGACTGAGTCCAACCCACTGCGTAATGTGCAGAATGCAAGAAAAGATATGGACTGAGTCCAACCGACTGTGTAATGTACAGAATGTAATATAAGATATGGACTGAGTCCAACCCACTGTGTATTGTACAGAATGTAATATAAGACATGGACTGAATCCACCCCACTGCGTAATGTGCAGAATGCAAGAAAAGATATGGACTGAGTCCAACCGACTGTGTAATGTACAGAATGTAATATAAGATATGGACTGAGTCCAACCCACTGTGTATTGCACAGAATGTAATATAAGTTATGGACTGAGTACACCCCACTGTGTATTGTACAGAATGTAATATAAGATATGGACTGAGTCCACCCCACTGTGTAATTTACAGAAAGTAATATAAGATATGTACTGAGTCCACCCCACTCTGTATTGTACAGAATGTAATGTAAGATATGGACTGAGTCCACCCCACTGTGTAATTTACAGAATGTAATATAAGATATGGACTGAGTCCAACCCACTGTGTAATGTACAGAATGTAATATAAGATATGGACTGCGTCCACCCCACTGTGTATTGTACAGAATGTAATACAAGAAAAGGACTGAGTCCAAACCACTGTGCATTGTACAGAATGTAACATAAGATATGGACTGAGTCCAACCCACTGTGCATTGTACAGAATGAAATATAAGAACTGTTCTGAGTCCAACCCACTGTGTATTGTACAGAATGTAATATAAGATATGGACTGAGTCCAACCCACTGTGTATTGTACAGAATGTAATATAAGATATGGACTGATTCCAACCCACTGTGTATTGTACAGAATGTAATATAATATATGGACTGAGTCCACCTCAACTTGTATTAAACAGCATGTAATATAAGATATGGACTGAGTCCAACCCACTGTAATGTACAGAATGTAATATAAGATATGGACTGAGTCCAACCAACCTAGTATTGTGCGGAATGTAATACAAGATATGGACTGAGTCCAACCCACTGTGTATTGTACAGAATGTAATATAAGATATGGACTGAGTCCAAATCACTGTTTTTTGTGCAGAATGAATTATAAGATACAGACTGAGTCCAACCCACTGTGTATTGCACAGAATGAAATATAAGATATGGACTGAGTCCACCCCACTGTGTATTGTACAGAATGTAATATACGATATGGACTGAGTCCAACCCACTGTGTAACGTACATAATGTAATATAAGATATGGACTGAGTCCAACCAACCTTGTATTGTACAGAATGTAATATAAGATATGGACTGAGTCCAACCCTCTGTGTATTGTGCAGAATGTAATAAAAGATATGGACTGTGTCCAACAAACCTTGTATTGTACAGAATGCAATACAAGATTTAGACTGAGTCCAACCCACTGTGTAATGTACAGAATGTAATATAAGATATGGACTGAGTCCACCCCACTGTGTATTGTACAGAATGTAAAAAAGATATGGACTGAGTCCAACCACTGCTATTGAACAGAATGTATAATACGATATGGACTGAGTCCAACCGATGATGTATTGTGCAGAATGCAATAGAAGATATGGACTGAGTCCAACCCACTGTGTATTGCACAGAATGTAATATAAGATATGGACTGAGTCCACCCCACTGTGTATTGTACAGAATGTAATATAAGATATGGACTGAGTCCAACCCACTGTGTATTGTACAGATTTTAATATAAGATCTGTTCTGAGTCCACCCCACTGTGTATTGTACAGAATGTAATATAATATATGGACTGAGTCCAACCCACTGTGTGTTGTACAGAATGTAATATAAGATATGGACTGAGTCCAACCCACGTTGCACTGTGCTAATGTAAAATAAGATATGGACTGAGACAAACCACTGTGTATTGCACAGAATGTAACATAAGATACGGACTGATTCGAACCCACTGTGTATTGTACAGAATGTAATATAATATATGGACTGAGTCCACCTCAACTTGTATTATACAGAATGTAATATAAGATATGGACTGAGTCCACCCCACTGTGTATTGTACAGAATTTAACATAAAATATGGACTGAGTCCACCCCACTGTGTATTGTACAGAATGTAATATAAGATATGAATTGAGTCCACCCCACTGTGTATTGTACAGACTGTAATATAAGATATAGACTGAGTCCACCCCACTCTTTATTGTACAGAATGAATATGAGATATGGACTGAGTCCAACCCACTGTGTAATGTACAGGATGTAATATAAGATATGGACTGAGTCCAACCAACCTAGAATTGTTCAGAATGTAATATAAGATATGGACTGAGTCTACCCCACTGTGTATTGGAGAGAATGTAATATACTATATGGACTGAGTACAACTCACTGTTTATTGTGCAGAATGAATTATAAGATATGGACTGTGTCCACCCCACTGTGTATTGCACAGAATGAAATATAAGATATGGACTGAGTCGAACCCACTGTGTATTGTACAGAACGTAATATAAGATATGGACTGAGTCCAACCCACTGTGTATTGTACAGAATGTAATAAAAGATATGGACTGAATCCACCCCACTGTGTTTTGTGCAGAATGTAATATAAGATATGGACTGGGTCCACCCTACTGTGTAATGTACAGAATGTAATATAAGATCTGTACTGAGTCCACCCCACTGTGTATTGTACAGAATGTAATATAAGATATGGACTGATTCCAACCCACTGTGTAATGTACAGAATGTAAGATAAGATATGGACTGAGTCCAACACTCGTTTTATTGTGCAGAATGTAATATAAGATCTGTTCTGAGTCCACCCCACTGTGTATTGTACAGAAAGTAATATAAGATATGGACTGAGTCCAACCCACTGTGTTTTGTACAGAATGTAATATAAGATATGGACTGAGTCCAACCCACGTTGTATTGTGCAGAATGTAAAATAAGATATGGACTGAGTCCAACCCACTGTGTTTTGTACAGAATGTAATATAAGATATGGACTGATTCCAACCCAATGTATATTGTACAGAATGTAATATAAGATATGGACTGACTCCACCCCACTGCGTAATGTGCAGAATGCAAGAAAAGATATGGACTGAGTCCAACCGACTGTGTAACGTACATAATGTAATATAAGATATGATCTGAGTCCAACCCACTGTGTATTGCACAGAATGTAATATAAGTTATGGACTGAGGACACCCCACTGTGTATTGTACAGAATGTAATATAAGATATGGACTGTGTCCACCCAACTCTGTATTGTACAGAATGTAATATAAGATATGGACTGAGTCCAACCCACTGTGTAATGTACAGTATGTAATATAAGATATGGACTGCGTCCACCCCACTGTGTATTGTACAGAATGTAATATAAGAAAAGACTGAGTCCACCCCACTGTGCAATGTACCGAATGTAATATAAGATCTGTTCTGAGTCCAGCCCACAGTGTATTGTACATAATGTAATATAAGACGTGGACTGAGTCCGCCCCACTGTGTATTGCACAGAATGTCATGTAAGATATGGACTGAGTCCAACCCACTGTGTATTGTACAGAATGTAATATAAGATATGGACTGAGTCCAACCCACTTTGTATTGTGCAGAATGTAATATAAGATATTGACTGAGTCCACCCCACTGAGTAATGTACATAATGTAATATAAGATATGGACTGAGTCAACCCCACTGTGCATTGCACAGAATGTAATATAAGATCTTTTCTGAGTCCACCCGACTGTGTATTGAAAAGAATGTAATATAAGATATGGACTGAGTCCAACCTACTGTGTATTTTACAGAATGCAATATAAGATATGGACTGAGTCCACCCCACTGTGTATTGTACAGAATGTAATATAAAATATGAACTGAGTCCACCCCATTGTGTATTGTACAGAATGTAATATAAGATATGAACTGAGTCCAACCCACGTTGCATTGTGCAGAATGTAATATAAGATCTGTTCTGAGTCCAACCCACTGTGTATTGTACAGAATGTAAAATAAGATATGGACTGAGTCCAACCCACTGTGTTTTGTACAGAATGTAATATAAGATATGGACTGAGTCCAACCCACTGTGTATTGTACAGAATGTAATATAAGATATGGACTGAGTCCAACCCACTGTGTATTGTGCAGAATGTAATATAAGATTTGGACTGAGTCCAACCGACGATGCATTGTGCAGAATGCAATTTCAGATATGGATTGAGTCCACCCCACTGTGTATTGTACAGACTGTAATATAAGATATGGACTGATTCCAACCCACTGTGTATTGTACAGAATGTAAAAAAGATATGGACTGAGTCCAACCACTGTGTATTGTAAGAATGTAATGTCCGATATGGACTGAGTCCACCCGACGTTGTATTGTGCAGAATGCAATAGAAGATATGGACTGAGTCCAACCCACTGCGTATTGCACAGAATGTAATATAAGATATGGACTGAGTCCACCCCACTGTGTATTGTACAGAATGTAATATAAGATACGGACTGAGTCCAACCCACTCTGTATTGTACAGATTGTAATATAAGATATGGACTGAGTCCACCCCACTGAGTAATGTACAGAATGTAATATAAGATATGGACTGATTCCAACCCACTGTGTATTGTACAGAATGTAATATAATATATGGACTGAGTCCACCTCAACTTGTATTATACAGAATGTAATATAAGATATGGACTGAGTCCAGCCCACTGTTTATTGTACAGAATGTAATATAAGATATGGATTGAGTCCACCCCACTGTGTATTGTACAGACTGTAATATAAGATATGGACTGAGTCCACCCCACTGTGTATTGTACAGAATGAATATAAGATATGGACATGAGTCCAACCCACTGTGTAATGTACAGAATGTAATATAAGATATGGACTGAGTCCAACCAACCTAGAATTGTTCAGAATGTAATATAAGATATGGACTGAGTCCAACCCACTGTGCATTGTACAGAATGTAATATAAGATGTGGACTGAGTCCAACTCACTGTTTATTGTGCAGAATGAATTATAAGATATGGACTGAGTCCACCCCACTGTGTATTGGAGAGAATGTAATATACTATATGGACTGAGTCCAACCCACTGTGTAATGTACAGAATGTAATATAAGATATGGACTGAGTCCAACCAACCTTGTATTGCACAGAATGTAATATAAGATATGGACTGAGTCTAACCCTCTGTGTATTGTGCAGAATGTAATATAAGATATGGACTGAGTCCAACACACCTTGTATTGTGCAGAATGTAATATAAGATTTGGACTGAATCCAACCCACTGTGAAATGTACAGAATGTAATATAAGATATGGACTGAGTCCAACCAACCTTGTATTGTACAGAATGTAATATAAGATGTGGACTGAGTCCACCCCACTGTGTATTGTACAGAATGTAATATAAGATATGGACTGAGTCCAACCAACCTTGTATTGCACAGAATGTAATATAAGATATGGACTGAGTCTAACCCTCTGTGTATTGTGCAGAATGTAATATAAGATATGGACTGAGTCCAACACACCTTGTATTGTGCAGAATGTAATATAAGATTTGGACTGAATCCAACCCACTGTGAAATGTACAGAATGTAATATAAGATATGGACTGAGTCCAACCAACCTTGTATTGTACAGAATGTAATATAAGATGTGGACTGAGTCCACCCCACTGTGTATTGTACAGAATGTAATATAAGATATGGACTGAGTCGACCCCACTGTGTATTGTACAGAATGTAATATACTTTATGGACTGAGTCCAACCGACGATGCAGTGTGCAGAATGCAATATAAGATATGGACTGAGTCCAACCCACTTTGTATTGTGCAGAATGTAATATAAGATATTGACTGAGTCCAACCCACTGTGTATTGTGGAGAATGTAATATCAGATATGGAGTGAGTCCAACCCAATGTGCATTGTACAGAATGTAATATAAGATATGGACTGAGTCCAACCCACGTTTTATTGTGCAGAATGTAATACAAGATATGGACTGAGTCCAACCCACTGTGTATTGTATAGAATGTAATATAAGATATGGGCTGATTCCAACCCACTGTGTATTGTACAGAATGTAATAGAATATATGGACTGAGTCCACCTCAACTTGTATTATACAGCATGTAATATAAGATCTGGACTGAGTCCAACCCACTGTGTAATGTACAGAATGTAATATAAGATATGGACTGAGTCCAACCAACCGAGTATTGTGCAGAATGTAATGTAAGATATGGACTGAGTCCAACCCACTGTGTATTGTACAGAATGTAATATAAGATATGGACTGAGTCCAACTCACTGTTTATTGTGCAGAATGAATTATAAGATACGGACTGAGTCCAACCCACTGTGTATTGCAAAGAATGTAAAATAAGATATGGACTGAGTCCACCCCACTGTGTATTGTACAGAATGTAATATACTATATGGACTGAGTCCAACCCACTGTGTAACGTACAGAATGTAATATAAGATATGGACTGAGTCCAACCAACCTTGTATTGTACAGAATGTAACATAAGATATGGACTGAGTCCAACCCTCTGTGTATTGTGCAGAATGTAATAAAAGATATGGACTGTGTCCAACAAACCTTGTATTGTACAGAATGCAATATCAGATTTGGACTGAGTCCAACCCACTGTGTAATGTACAGAATGTAATATAAGATATGGACTGAGTCCACCCCACTGTGTATTGTACAGAATGTAAAAAAGATATGGACTGAGTCCAACCACTGTTTATTGTACAGAATGTAATATACGATATGGACTGAGTCCAACCGACGTTGTATTGTGCAGAATGCAATAGAAGATATGGACTGAGTCCAACCCACTATGTATTGCACAGAATGGAATATAAGATATGGACTGAGTCCATCCCACTGTGTATTGTACAGATTGTAATATAAGATATGGACTGAGTCCACCCCAATGAGTAATGTACAGAATGTAATATAAGATATGGACTGAGTCAACCCCACTGTGCATTGCACAGAATGTAATATAAGATCTTTTCTGAGTCCACCCCACTGTGTATAGAAAAGAATGTAATATAAGATATGGACTGAGTCCAACCTACTGTGTATTGTACAGAATGTAATATAAGATCTGTTCTGATTCCAACCCACTGTGTATTGTACAGAATGCAATATATGATATGGACTGAGTCCACCCCACTGTGTATTGTACAGAATGTAATATAAAATATGAACTGAGTCCACCCCATTGTGTATTGTACAGAATGTAATATAAGATATGAACTGAGTCCAACCCACGTTGCATTGTGCAGAATGTAATATAAGATCTGTTCTGAGTCCAACCCACTGTGTATTGTACAGAATGTAAAATAAGATATGGACTGAGTCCAACCCACTGTGTTTTGTACAGAATGTAATATAAGATATGGACTGAGTCCAACCCACTGTGTATTGTACAGAATGTAATATAAGATATGGACTGAGTCCAACCCACTGTGTATTGTGCAGAATGTAATATAAGATTTGGACTGAGTCCAACCGACGATGCATTGTGCAGAATGCAATATAAGATATGGATTGAGTCCACCCCACTGTGTATTGTACAGACTGTAATATAAGATATGGACTGATTTCAACCCACTGTGTATTGTACAGAATGTAAAAAAGATATGGACTGAGTCCAACCACTGTGTATTGTACAGAATGTAATATACGATATGGACTGAGTCCAACCGACGTTGTATTGTGCAGAATGCAATAGAAGATATGGACTGAGTCCAACCCACTGCGTATTGCACAGAATGTAATATAAGATATGGACTGAGTCCACCCCACTGTGTATTGTACAGAATGTAATATAAGATATGGACTGAGTCCAACCCACTCTGTATTGTACAGATTGTAATATAAGATATGGACTGAGTCCACCCCACTGAGTAATGTACAGAATGTAATATAAGATATGGACTGATTCCAACCCACTGTGTATTGTGCAGAATGTAATATAATATATGGACTGAGTCCACCTCAACTTGTATTATACAGAATGTAATATAAGATATGCACTGAGTCCAGCCCACTGTGTATTGTACAGAATGTAATATAAGATATGGATTGAGTCCACCCCACTGTGTATTGTACAGACTGTAATATAAGATATGGACTGAGTCCACCCCACTGTGTATTGTACAGAATGAATATAAGATATGGACATGAGTCCAACCCACTGTGTAATGTACAGAATGTAATATAAGATATTGACTGAGTCCAACCAACCTAGAATTGTTCAGAATGTAATATAAGATATGGACTGAGTCCAACCCACTGTGCATTGTACAGAATGTAATATAAGATATGGACTGAGTCCAACTCACTGTTTATTGTGCAGAATGAATTATAAGATATGGACTGAGTCCAACCCACTGTGTATTGCACATAATGAAATATAAGATATGGACTGAGTCCACCACACTGTGTATTGGAGAGAATGTTATATTCTTTATGGACTGAGTCCAACCCACTGTGTAATGTACAGAATGTAATATAAGATATGGACTGAGTCCAACCAACCTTGTATTGTACAGAATGTAATATAAGATATGGACTGAGTCTAACCCTCTGTGTATTGTGCAGAATGTAATATAAGATATGGACTGAGTCCAACACACCTTGTATTGTGCAGAATGTAATATAAGATTTGGACTGAATCCAACCCACTGTGAAATGTACAGAATGTAATATAAGATATGGACTGAGTCCAACCAACCTTGTATTGTACAGAATGTAACATAAGATGTGGACTGAGTCCACCCCACTGTGTATTGTACAGAATGTAATATAAGATATGGACTGAGTCGACCCCACTGTGTATTGTACAGAATGTAATATAAGATATGGAGTGAGTCCAACCCAATGTGCATTGTACAGAATGTAATATAAGATATGGACTGAGTCCAACCCACGTTTTATTGTGCAGAATGTAATACAAGATATGGACTGAGTCCAACCCACTGTGTATTGTACAGAATGTAATATAAGATATGGACTGATTCCAACCCACTGTGTATTGTACAGAATGTAATATAATATATGGACTGAGTCCACATCAACTTGTATTATACAGCATGTAATATAAGATCTGGACTGAGTCCAACCCACTGTGTAATGTACAGAATGTAATATAAGATATGGACTGAGTCCAACCAACCTAGTATTGTGCAGAATGTAATATAAGATATGGACTGAGTCCAACCCACTGTGTATTGTACAGAATGTAATATAAGATATGGACTGAGTCCAACTCACTGTTTATTGTGCAGAATGAATTATAAGATACGGACTGAGTCCAACCCACTGTGTATTGCAAAGAATATAATATAAGATATGGACTGAGTCCACCCCACTGTGTATTGTGCAGAATGTAATATAAGATCTTTTCTGAGTCCACCCCACTGTGTATAGAAAAGAATGTAATATAAGATATGGACTGAGTCCAACCTACTGTGTATTGTACAGAATGTAATATAAGATCTGTTCTGATTCCAACCCACTGTGTATTGTACAGAATGCAATATATGATATGGACTGAGTCCACCCCACTGTGTATTGTACAGAATGTAATATAAAATATGAACTGAGTCCACCCCATTGTGTATTGTACAGAATGTAATATAAGATATGAACTGAGTCCAACCCACGTTGCATTGTGCAGAATGTAATATAAGATCTGTTCTGAGTCCAACCCACTGTGTATTGTACAGAATGTAAAATAAGATATGGACTGAGTCCAACCCACTGTGTTTTGTACAGAATGTAATATAAGATATGGACTGAGTCCAACCCACTGTGTATTGTACAGAATGTAATATAAGATATGGACTGAGTCCAACCCACTGTGTATTGTGCAGAATGTAATATAAGATTTGGACTGAGTCCAACCGACGATGCATTGTGCAGAATGCAATATAAGATATGGATTGAGTCCACCCCACTGTGTATTGTACAGACTGTAATATAAGATATGGACTGATTTCAACCCACTGTGTATTGTACAGAATGTAAAAAAGATATGGACTGAGTCCAACCACTGTGTATTGTACAGAATGTAATATACGATATGGACTGAGTCCAACCGACGTTGTATTGTGCAGAATGCAATAGAAGATATGGACTGAGTCCAACCCACTGCGTATTGCACAGAATGTAATATAAGATATGGACTGAGTCCACCCCACTGTGTATTGTACAGAATGTAATATAAGATATGGACTGAGTCCAACCCACTCTGTATTGTACAGATTGTAATATAAGATATGGACTGAGTCCACCCCACTGAGTAATGTACAGAATGTAATATAAGATATGGACTGATTCCAACCCACTGTGTATTGTGCAGAATGTAATATAATATATGGACTGAGTCCACCTCAACTTGTATTATACAGAATGTAATATAAGATATGCACTGAGTCCAGCCCACTGTGTATTGTACAGAATGTAATATAAGATATGGATTGAGTCCACCCCACTGTGTATTGTACAGACTGTAATATAAGATATGGACTGAGTCCACCCCACTGTGTATTGTACAGAATGAATATAAGATATGGACATGAGTCCAACCCACTGTGTAATGTACAGAATGTAATATAAGATATTGACTGAGTCCAACCAACCTAGAATTGTTCAGAATGTAATATAAGATATGGACTGAGTCCAACCCACTGTGCATTGTACAGAATGTAATATAAGATATGGACTGAGTCCAACTCACTGTTTATTGTGCAGAATGAATTATAAGATATGGACTGAGTCCAACCCACTGTGTATTGCACATAATGAAATATAAGATATGGACTGAGTCCACCCCACTGTGTATTGGAGAGAATGTTATATTCTATATGGACTGAGTCCAACCCACTGTGTAATGTACAGAATGTAATATAAGATATGGACTGAGTCCAACCAACCTTGTATTGTACAGAATGTAATATAAGATATGGACTGAGTCTAACCCTCTGTGTATTGTGCAGAATGTAATATAAGATATGGACTGAGTCCAACACACCTTGTATTGTGCAGAATGTAATATAAGATTTGGACTGAATCCAACCCACTGTGAAATGTACAGAATGTAATATAAGATATGGACTGAGTCCAACCAACCTTGTATTGTACAGAATGTAACATAAGATGTGGACTGAGTCCACCCCACTGTGTATTGTACAGAATGTAATATAAGATATGGACTGAGTCGACCCCACTGTGTATTGTACAGAATGTAATATAAGATATGGAGTGAGTCCAACCCAATGTGCATTGTACAGAATGTAATATAAGATATGGACTGAGTCCAACCCACGTTTTATTGTGCAGAATGTAATACAAGATATGGACTGAGTCCAACCCACTGTGTATTGTACAGAATGTAATATAAGATATGGACTGATTCCAACCCACTGTGTATTGTACAGAATGTAATATAATATATGGACTGAGTCCACATCAACTTGTATTATACAGCATGTAATATAAGATCTGGACTGAGTCCAACCCACTGTGTAATGTACAGAATGTAATATAAGATATGGACTGAGTCCAACCAACCTAGTATTGTGCAGAATGTAATATAAGATATGGACTGAGTCCAACCCACTGTGTATTGTACAGAATGTAATATAAGATATGGACTGAGTCCAACTCACTGTTTATTGTGCAGAATGAATTATAAGATACGGACTGAGTCCAACCCACTGTGTATTGCAAAGAATATAATATAAGATATGGACTGAGTCCACCCCACTGTGTATTGTACAGAATGTAATATAATATATGGACTGAGTCCAACCCACTGTGTAACATACAGAATGTAATATAAGATATGGACTGAGTCCAACCAACCTTGTATTGTACAGAATGTAATATAAGATATGGACTGAGTCCAACCCTCTGTGTATTGTGCAGAATGTAATAAAAGATATGGACTGAGTCCAACCGACTTTGTATTGTGCAGAATGCAATAGAAGATATGGACTGAGTCCAACCCACTGTGTATTGCACAGAATGGAATATAAGATATGGACTGTGTCCAACCCACTGTGTATTGTACAGATTGTAATATAAGATATGGACTGAGTCCACCCCAATGAGTAATGTACAGAATGTAATATAAGATATGGAATGAGTCCAACCCACTTTGTATTGTGCAGAATGTAACATAAGATATTGACTGAGTCCAACCCACTGTGTATTGTGGAGAATGTAATATAAGATATGGAGTGAGTCCAACCCAATGTGCATTGTACAGAATGTAATACAAGATATGGACTGAATCCAACCCACGTTTTATTGTGCAGAATGTAATACAAGATATGGACTGAGTCCAACCCACTGTGTATTGTACAGAATGTCATATAAGATATGGACTGATTCCAACCCACTGTGTATTGTACAGAATGTAATATAATATATGGACTGAGTCCACCTCAACTTGTATTATACAGCATGTAATATAAGATCTGGACTGAGTCCAACCCACTGTGTAATGTACAGAATGTAATATAAGATATGGACTGAGTCCAACCAACCTAGTATTGTGCAGAATGTAATATAAGATATGGACTGAGTCCAACCCACTGTGTATTGTACAGAATGTAATATAAGATATGGACTGAGTCCAACTCACTGTTTATTGTGCAGAATGAATTATAAGATACGGACTGAGTCCAACCCACTGTGTATTGCAAAGAATGTAATATAAGATATGGACTGAGTCCACCCCACTGTGTATTGTACAGAATGTAATATAATATATGGACTGAGTCCAACCCACTGTGTAACGTACAGAATGTAATATAAGATCTGTTCTGAGTCCACCCCACTGTGTATTGAAAAGAATGTAATATAAGATATGGACTGAGTCCAACCTACTGTGTATTGTACAGAATGTAATATAAGATCTGTTCTGATTCCAACCCACTGTGTATTGTACAGAATGCAATATAAGATATGGACTGAGTCCACCCCACTGTGTATTGTACAGAATGTAATATAAAATATGAACTGAGTCCACCCCATTGTGTATTGTACAGAATGTAATATAAGATATGAACTGAGTCCAACCCACTTTGCATTGTGCAGAATGTAATATAAGATCTGTTCTGAGTCCAACCCACTGTGTATTGTACAGAATGTAAAATAAGATATGGACTGAGTCCAACCCACTGTGTTTTGTACAGAATGTAATATAAGATATGGACTGAGTCCAACCCACTGTGTATTGTACAGAATGTAATATAAGATATGGACTGAGTCCAACCCACTGTGTATTGTGCAGAATGTAATATAAGATTTGGAATGAGTCCAACCGACGATGCATTGTGCAGAATGCAATATAAGATATGGATTGAGTCCACCCCACTGTGTATTGTACAGACTGTAATATAAGATATGGACTGATTTCAACCCACTGTGTATTGTACAGAATGTAAAAAAGATATGGACTGAGTCCAACCACTGTGTATTGTACAGAATGTAATATACGATATGGACTGAGTCCAACCGACGTTGTATTGTGCAGAATGCAATAGAAGATATGGACTGAGTCCAACCCACTGCGTATTGCACAGAATGTAATATAAGATATGGACTGAGTCCACCCCACTGTGTATTGTACAGAATGTAATATAAGATATGGACTGAGTCCAACCCACTCTGTATTGTACAGATTGTAATATAAGATATGGACTGAGTCCACCCCACTGAGTAATGTACAGAATGTAATATAAGATATGGACTGATTCCAACCCACTGTGTATTGTACAGAATGTAATATAATATATGGACTGAGTCCACCTCAACTTGTATTATACAGAATGTAATATAAGATATGCACTGAGTCCAGCCCACTGTGTATTGTACAGAATGTAATATAAGATATGGATTGAGTCCACCCCACTGTGTATTGTACAGACTGTAATATAAGATATGGACTGAGTCCACCCCACTGTGTATTGTACAGAATGAATATAAGATATGGACATGAGTCCAACCCACTGTGTAATGTACAGAATGTAATATAAGATATTGACTGAGTCCAACCAACCTAGAATTGTTCAGAATGTAATATAAGATATGGACTGAGTCCAACCCACTGTGCATTGTACAGAATGTAATATAAGATATGGACTGAGTCCAACTCACTGTTTATTGTGCAGAATGAATTATAAGATATGGACTGAGTCCAACCCACTGTGTATTGCACATAATGAAATATAAGATATGGACTGAGTCCACCCCACTGTGTATTGGAGAGAATGTTATATTCTATATGGACTGAGTCCAACCCACTGTGTAATGTACAGAATGTAATATAAGATATGGACTGAGTCCAACCAACCTTGTATTGTACAGAATGTAATATAAGATATGGACTGAGTCTAACCCTCTGTGTATTGTGCAGAATGTAATATAAGATATGGACTGAGTCCAACACACCTTGTATTGTGCAGAATGTAATATAAGATTTGGACTGAATCCAACCCACTGTGAAATGTACAGAATGTAATATAAGATGTGGACTGAGTCCACCCCACTGTGTATTGTACAGAATGTAATATAAGATATGGACTGAGTCGACCCCACTGTGTATTGTACAGAATGTAATATACTTTATGGACTGAGTCCAACCGACGATGCAGTGTGCAGAATGCAATATAAGATATGGACTGAGTCCAACCCACTTTGTATTTTGCAGAATGTAATATAAGATATTGACTGAGTCCAACCCAATATGCATTGTACAGAATGTAATATAAGATATGGACTGAGTCCAACCCACGTTTTATTGTGCAGAATGTAATACAAGATATGGACTGAGTCCAACCCACTGTGTATTGTACAGAATGTAATATAAGATATGGACTGATTCCAACCCACTGTGTATTGTACAGAATGTAATATAATATATGGACTGAGTCCACCTCAACTTGTATTATACAGCATGTAATATAAGATCTGGACTGAGTCCAACCCACTGTGTAATGTACAGAATGTAATATAAGATATGGACTGAGTCCAACCAACCTAGTATTGTGCAGAATGTAATATAAGATATGGACTGAGTCCAACCCACTGTGTATTGTACAGAATGTAATATAAGATATGGACTGAGTCCAACTCACTGTTTATTGTGCAGAATGAATTATAAGATACGGACTGAGTCCAACCCACTGTGTATTGCAAAGAATATAATATAAGATATGGACTGAGTCCACCCCACTGTGTATTGTACAGAATGTAATATAATATATGGACTGAGTCCAACCCACTGTGTAACGTACAGAATGTAATATAAGATATGGACTGAGTCCAACCAACCTTGTATTGTACAGAATGTAATATAAGATATGGACTGAGTCCAACCCTCTGTGTATTGTGCAGAATGTAATAAAAGATATGGACTGAGTCCAACCGACTTTGTATTGTGCAGAATGCAATAGAAGATATGGACTGAGTCCAACCCACTGTGTATTGCACAGAATGGAATATAAGATATGGACTGTGTCCAACCCACTGTGTATTGTACAGATTGTAATATAAGATATGGACTGAGTCCACCCCAATGAGTAATGTACAGAATGTAATATAAGATATGGACTGAGTCCAACCCACTTTGTATTGTGCAGAATGTAATATAAGATATTGACTGAGTCCAACCCACTGTGTATTGTGGAGAATGTAATATAAGATATGGAGTGAGTCCAACCCAATGTGCATTGTACAGAATGTAATACAAGATATGGACTGAGTCCAACCCACGTTTTATTGTGCAGAATGTAATACAAGATATGGACTGAGTCCAACCCACTGTGTATTGTACAGAATGTAATATAAGATATGGACTTATTCCAACCCACTGTGTAATGTACAGAATGTAATATAATATATGGACTGAGTCCACCTCAACTTGTATTATACAGCATGTAATATAAGATCTGGACTGAGTCCAACCCACTGTGTAATATACAGAATGTAATATAAGATATGGACTGAGTCCAACCAACCTAGTATTGTGCAGAATGTAATATAAGATATGGACTGAGTCCAACCCACTGTGTATTGTACAGAATGTAATATAAGATATGGACTGAGTCCAACTCACTGTTTATTGTGCAGAATGAATTGTAAGATACGGACTGAGTCCAACCCACTGTGTATTGCAAAGAATGTAATATAAGATATGGACTGAGTCCACCCCACTGTGTATTGTACAGAATGTAATATAATATATGGACTGAGTCCAACCCACTGTGTAACGTACAGAATGTAATATAAGATCTGTTCTGAGTCCACCCCACTGTGTATTGAAAAGAATGTAATATAAGATATGGACTGAGTCCAACCTGCTGTGTATTGTACAGAATGTAATATAAGATCTGTTCTGATTCCAACCCACTGTGTATTGTACAGAATGCAATATAAGATATGGACTGAGTCCACCCCACTGTGTATTGTACAGAATGTAATATAAAATATGAACTGAGTCCACCCCATTGTGTATTGTACAGAATGTAATATAAGATATGAACTGAGTCCAACCCACGTTGCATTGTGCAGAATGTAATATAAGATCTCTTCTGAGTCCAACCCACTGTGTATTGTACAGAATGTAAAATAAGATATGGACTGAGTCCAACCCACTGTGTTTTGTACAGAATGTAATATAAGATATGGACTGAGTCCAACCCACTGTGTATTGTGCAGAATGTAATATAAGATTTGGAATGAGTCCAACCGACGATGCATTGTGCAGAATGCAATATAAGATATGGATTGAGTCCACCCCACTGTGTATTGTACAGACTGTAATATAAGATATGGACTGATTTCAACCCACTGTGTATTGTACAGAATGTAAAAAAGATATGGACTGAGTCCAACCACTGTGTATTGTACAGAATGTAATATACGATATGGACTGAGTCCAACCGACGTTGTATTGTGCAGAATGCAATAGAAGATATGGACTGAGTCCAACCCACTGCGTATTGCACAGAATGTAATATAAGATATGGACTGAGTCCACCCCACTGTGTATTGTACAGAATGTAATATAAGATATGGACTGAGTCCAACCCACTCTGTATTGTACAGATTGTAATATAAGATATGGACTGAGTCCACCCCACTGAGTAATGTACAGAATGTAATATAAGATATGGACTGATTCCAACCCACTGTGTATTGTACAGAATGTAATATAATAGATGGACTGAGTCCACCTCAACTTGTATTATACAGAATGTAATATAAGATATGCACTGAGTCCAGCCCACTGTGTATTGTACAGAATGTAATATAAGATATGGATTGAGTCCACCCCACTGTGTATTGTACAGACTGTAATATAAGATATGGACTGAGTCCACCCCACTGTGTATTGTACAGAATGAATATAAGATATGGACATGAGTCCAACCCACTGTGTAATGTACAGAATGTAATATAAGATATTGACTGAGTCCAACCAACCTAGAATTGTTCAGAATGTAATATAAGATATGGACTGAGTCCAACCCACTGTGCATTGTTACAGAATGTAATATAAGATATGGACTGAGTCCAACTCACTGTTTATTGTGCAGAATGAATTATCAGATATGGACTGAGTCCAACCCACTGTGTATTGCACATAATGAAATATAAGATATGGACTGAGTCCACCCCACTGTGTATTGGAGAGAACGTTATATTCTATGTGGACGGAGTCCAACCCACTGTGTAATGTACAGAATGTAATATAAGATATGGACTGAGTCGACCCCACTGTGTATTGTACAGAATGTAATATACTTTATGGACTGAGTCCAACCGACGATGCAGTGTGCAGAATGCAATATAAGATATGGACTGAGTCCAACCCACTTTGTATTGTGCAGAATGTAATATAAGATATTGACTGAGTCCAACCCACTGTGTGTTGTGGAGAATGTAATATAAGATATGGAGTGAGTCCAACCCAATGTGCATTGTACAGAATGTAATATAAGATATGGACTGAGTCCAACCCACGTTTTATTGTGCAGAATGTAATACAAGATATGGACTGAGTCCAACCCACTGTGTATTGTACAGAATGTAATATAAGATATGGACTGATTCCAACCCACTGTGTAATGTACAGAATGTAATATAATATATGGACTGAGTCCAACTCAACTTGTATTATACAGTATGTAATATAAGATCTGGACTGAGTCCAACCCACTGTGTAATGTACAGAATGTAATATAAGATATGGACTGAGTCCAACCAACCTAGTATTGTGCAGAATGTAATATAAGATATGGACTGAGTCCAACCCACTGTGTATTGTACAGAATGTAATATAAGATATGGACTGAGTCCAACTCACTGTTTATTGTGCAGAATGAATGATAAGATACGGACTGAGTCCAACCCACTGTGTATTGCAAAGAATGTAATATAAGATATGGACTGAGTCCACCCCACTGTGTATTGTACAGAATGTAATATAATATATGGACTGAGTCCAACCCACTGTGTAACGTACAGAATGTAATATAAGATATGGACTGAGTCCAACCAACCTTGTATTGTACAGAATGTAATATAAGATATGGACTGAGTCCAACCCTCTGTGTATTGTGCAGAATGTAATAAAAGATATGGACTGAGTCCAACCGACTTTGTATTCTGCAGAATGCAATAGAAGATATGGACTGAGTCCAACCCACTGTGTATTGCACAGAATGGAATATAAGATATGGACTGTGTCCAACCCACTGTGTATTGTACAGATTGTAATATAAGATATGGACTGAGTCCACCCCAATGAGTAATGTACAGAATGTAATATAAGATATGGACTGAGTCAACCCCACTGTGCATTGAAAAGAATGCAATATAAGATCTTTTCTGAGTCCACCCCACTGTGTATTGAAAAGAATGTAATATAAGATATGGACTGAGTCCAACCTACTGTGTATTGTACAGAATGTAATATAAGATCTGTTCTGATTCCAACCCACTGTGTATTGTACAGAATGCAATATAAGATATGAACTGAGTCCACCCCACTGTGTATTGTACAGAATGTAATATAAAATATGAACTGAGTCCACCCCATTGTGTATTGTACAGAATGTAATATAAGATATGAACTGAGTCCAACCCACGTTGCATTGTGCAGAATGTAATATAAGATCTGTTCTGAGTCCAACCCACTGTGTATTGTACAGAATGTAAAATAAGATATGGACTGAGTCCAACCCACTGTGTTTTGTACAGAATGTAATATAAGATATGGACTGAGTCCAACCCACTGTGTATTGTACAGAATGTAATATAAGATATGGACTGATTCCAACCCACTGTGTATTGTGCAGAATGTAATATAAGATTTGGACTGAGTCCAACCGACGATGCATTGTGCAGAATGCAATATAAGATATGGATTGAGTCCACCCCACTGTCTATTGTACAGACTGTAATATAAGATATGGACTGATTCCAACCCACTGTGTATTGTACAGAATGTAAAAAAGATATGGACTGAGTCCAACCACTGTGTATTGTACAGAATGTAATATACGATATGGACTGAGTCCAACCGACGTTGTATTGTGCAGAATGCAATAGAAGATATGGACTGAGTCCAACCCACTGTGTATTGCACAGAATGTAATATAAGATATGGACTGAGTCCAACCCACTCTGTATTGTACAGATTGTAATATAAGATATGGACTGAGTCCACCCCACTGAGTAATGTACAGAATGTAATATAAGATATGGACTGATTCCAACCCACTGTGTATTGTACAGAATGTAATATAATATATGGACTGAGTCCACCTCAACTTGTATTATACAGAATGTAATATAAGGTATGGACTGAGTCCAGCCCTTTGTGTATTGTACAGAATGTAATATAAGATATGGATTGAGTCCACCCCACTGTGTATTGTACAGACTGTAATATAAGATATGGACTGAGTCCACCCCACTGTGTATTGTACAGAATGAATATAAGATATGGATTGAGTCCAACCCACTGTGTAATGTACAGAATGTAATATAAGATATGGAGTGAGTCCAACCAACCTTGAATTGTTCAGAATATAATATAAGATATGGACTGAGTCCAACCCACTGTGCATTGTACAGAATGTAATATAAGATATGGACTGAGTCCAACTCACTGTTTATTGTGCAGAATGAATTATAAGATATGGACTGAGTCCAACCCACTGTGTATTGCACAGAATGAAATATAAGATATGGACTGAGTCCACCCCACTGTGTATTGGATAGAATGTAATATACTATATGGACTGAGTCCAACCCACTGTGTAATGTACAGAATGTAATATAAGATATGGACTGAGTCCAACCAACCTTGTATTGTACAGAATGTAATATAAGATATGGACTGAGTCTACCCTCTGTGTATTGTGCAGAATGTAATACAAGATATGGACTGAGTCCAACACACCTTGTATTGTGCAGAATGTAATATAAGATTTGGACTGAATTCAACCCACTGTGAAATGTACAGAATGTAATATAAGATATGGACTGAGTCCAACCAACCTTGTATTGTACAGAATGTAATATAAGATATGGACTGAGTCCACCCCACTGTGTATTGTACAGAATGTAATATAAGATATGGACTGAGTCGACCCCACTGTGTATTGTACAGAATGTAATATACTTTATGGACTGAGTCCAACCCACTGTGTATTGCACAGAATGTAATATCAGATATGGACTGAGTCCAACCCACTGTGTATTGTACAGATTGTAATATAAGATATGGACTGAGTCCACCCCAATGAGTAATGTACAGAATGTAATATAAGATATGGACTGAGTCAACCCCACTGTGCATTGCACAGAATGTAATATAAGATATTTTCTGAGTCCACCCCACTGTGTATTGAAAAGAATGTAATATAAGATATGGACTGAGTCCAACCTACTGTGTATTGTACAGAATGTAATATAAGATCTGTTCTGAGTCCAACCCACTGTGTATTGTACAGAATGCAATATAAGATATGGACTGAGTACACCCCACTGTGTATTGTACAGAATGTAATATAAAATATGAACTGAGTCCACCCCATTGTGTATTGTACAGAATGTAATATAAGATATGAACTGAGTCCAACCCACGTTGCATTGTGCAGAATGAAATATAAGATCTGTTCTGGGTCCAACCCACTGTGTATTGTACAGAATGTAAAATAAGATATGGACTGAGTCCAACCCACTGTGTTTTGTACAGAATGTAATAAAAGATATGGACTGAGTCCAACCCACTGTGCATTGTACAGAATGTAATATAAGATATGGACTGAGTCCAACCCACTGTGTATTGTGCAGAATGTAATATAAGATTTGGACTGAGTCCAACCGACGATGCATTGTGCAGAATGCAATATAAGATATGGATTGAGTCCACCCCTCTGAGTATTGTACAGACTGTAATATAAGATATGGACTGATTCCAACCCACTGTGTATTGTACAGAATGTAAAAAAGATATGGACTGAGTCCAACCACTGTGTATTGTACAGAATGTAATATACGATATGGACTGAGTCCAACCGACGTTGTATTGTGCAGAATGCAATAGAAGATATGGATTGAGTCCAACCCACTGCGTATTGCACAGAATGTAATATAAGATATGGACTGAGTCCACCCCACTGTGTATTGTACAGAATGTAATATAAGATATGGACTGAGTCCAACCCACTCTGTATTGTACAGATTGTAATATAAGATATGGACTGAGTCCACCCCGCTGAGTAATGTACAGAATGTAATATAAGATATGGACTGATTCCAACCCACTGTGTATTGTACAGAATGTAATATAATATATGGACTGAGTCCACCTCAACTTGTATTATACAGAATGTAATATAAGATATGGACTGAGTCCAGCCCACTGTGTATTGTACAGAATGTAATATCAGATATGGATTGAGTCCACCCCACTGTGTATTGTACAGACTGTAATATAAGATATGGACTGAGTCCACCCCACTGTGTATTGTACAGAATGAATATAAGATATGGACTGATTCCAACCCACTGTGTATTGCACAGAATGAAATATAAGATATGGACTGAGTCCACCCCACTGTGTATTGGAGAGAATGTAATATACTATATGGACTGAGTCCAACCCACTGTGTAATGTACAGAATGTAATATAAGATATGGACTGAGTCCAACCAACCTTGTATTGTACAGAATGTAATATAAGATATGGACTGAGTCTAACCCTCTGTGTATTGTGCAGAATGTAATATAAGATATGGACTGAGTCCAACACACCTTGTATTGTGCAGAATGTAATATAAGATTTGGACTGAATCCAACCCACTGTGAAATGTACAGAATGTAATATAAGATATGGACTGAGTCCAACCAACCTTGTATTGTACAGAATGTAATATAAGATATGGACTGAGTCCACCCCACTGTGTATTGTACAGAATGTAATATAAGATATGGACTGAGTCCACCCCACAGTGTATTGTACAGAATGTAATATACTTTATGGACTGAGTCCAACCGACGATGCATTGTGCAGAATGCAATATAAGATATGGATTGAGAACACCCCACTGAGTCCACCCCATTGTGTGTTGTACAGAATGTAAAATAAGATATGAACTCAGTCCAACCCACGTTGTTTTGTGCAGAATGTAATAAAAGATATGGACTGAGTCCAACCCACGTTGTATTGTGCTGAATGTAATATAAGATATGGACTGAGTCCAACCCACTGTGTATTGTACAGAATGTAATATAAGATACGGACTGAGTCCACCCCACTGTGTAATGTGCACAATTTAATAGAAGATATGGACTGAATCCACCTCACTGTGTAATGTGCAGAATGTAATATAATATATGGACTGAGTCCAACCCACTGTGTAATGTACAGAATGTAATATAAGATATGTACTGAGTCCGACCGACGTTGTATTGTGCAGAATGTAATAAAAGATATGGACTGAATCCAACCCACTGTGTACTGTACAGAATGTAAGATAAGATATGGACTGAGTCCAACCCACTGTGTATTGTTACAGAATGTAATATAATATATGGACTGAGTCCACCTCACCTTGTATTCTACAGAATGTAATATAAGATATGGACTGAGTCCACCCCAATGTGTATTGTACAGAATGTAATATAAGATATGGACTGTGTCCACCCCACTGTGTATTGTACAGATTATAATATAAGATATGGATTGAGTGCACCCCACTGTGTATTGTACAGATTGTAATATAAGATATGGACTGAGTCCACCCGTCTGAGTATTGTACAGAATGAAATAAAAGATATGGACTGAGTCCAACCCACTGTGTAATGTACAGAATGTAATATAAGATATGGACCAAGTCCACCCCACTGTGTATTGTACATAATGGAATATAAGATATGGACTGAGTCCAACTCACTGTTTATTGTGCAGAATGAATTATAAGATATGGACTGAGTCCAACCCACTGTCTATTGTACAGAATGTAATATAAGATATGGACTGAGTCCACCCCACTGTGTGTTGTACAGAATGTAATATACCATACGGACTGAGTCCAACCCACGTTGTATTGTGCAGAATGTAATATAAGATATGGACTGAGTCCAACCAACCTAGAATTGTTCAGAATGTAATTTAAGATATGGACTGAGTTAGACCCACTGTGCATTGTACAGAATGTAATATGAGATATGGACTGAGTCCAACTCACTGTGTATTGTACAGAATGTAATATAATATATGGACTGAGTCCAACCCACTGTGTGTTGTACAGAATGTAATAGAAGATATGGACTGAATCCACCTCACTGTGTAATGTGCAGAATGTAATATAAGATATGTACTGAGTCCAACCCACGTTGTATTGTGCAGAATGTAATAAAAGATATGGACTGAATCCAACCCACTGTGTATTGTACAGAATGTAATATAAGATATGGACTGAGTCCGACCCACTGTGTATTGTTACAGAATGTAATATAATATATGGACTGAGTCCACCTCACCTTGTATTATACAGAATGTAATATAAGATATGGACTGAGTCCAACCCTCTGTGTGTTGTGCAGAATGTAATATAAGATATGGACTGAGTCCAACAAACCTTGTATTGTCAGAATGTAATATAAGATTTGGACTGAGGCCAACCCACTATGTAATGTACAGAATGTAATATAAGATATGGACTGAGTCCACCCCACTGTGTATTGTACAGAATGTAATATAAGATATGGACTGAGTCCAACCCACTCTGTATTGTACAGATTGTAATATAAGATATGGACTGAGTCCACCCCACTGAGTAATGTACAGAATGTAATATAAGATATGGACTGATTCCAACCCACTGTGTATTGTACAGAATGTAATATAATATATGGACTGAGTCCACCTCAACTTGTATTATACAGAATGTAATATAAGATATGGACTGAGTCCAGCCCTTTGTGTATTGTACAGAATGTAATATAAGATATGGATTGAGTCCACCCCACTGTGTATTGTACAGACTGTAATATAAGATATGGACTGAGTCCACCCCACTGTGTATTGTACAGAATGAATATAAGATATGGATTGAGTCCAACCCACTGTGTAATGTACAGAATGTAATATAAGATATGGAGTGAGTCCAACCAACCTTGAATTGTTCAGAATATAATATAAGATATGGACTGAGTCCAACCCACTGTGCATTGTACAGAATGTAATATAAGATATGGACTGAGTCCAACTCACTGTTTATTGTGCAGAATGAATTATAAGATATGGACTGAGTCCAACCCACTGTGTATTGCACAGAATGAAATATAAGATATGGACTGAGTCCACCCCACTGTGTATTGGATAGAATGTAATATACTATATGGACTGAGTCCAACCCACTGTGTAATGTACAGAATGTAATATAAGATATGGACTGAGTCCAACCAACCTTGTATTGTACAGAATGTAATATAAGATATGGACTGAGTCTACCCTCTGTGTATTGTGCAGAATGTAATATAAGATATGGACTGAGTCCAACACACCTTGTATTGTGCAGAATGTAATATAAGATTTGGACTGAATTCAACCCACTGTGAAATGTACAGAATGTAATATAAGATATGGACTGAGTCCAACCAACCTTGTATTGTACAGAATGTAATATAAGATATGGACTGAGTCCACCCCACTGTGTATTGTACAGAATGTAATATAAGATATGGACTGAGTCGACCCCACTGTGTATTGTACAGAATGTAATATACTTTATGGACTGAGTCCAACCCACTGTGTATTGCACAGAATGTAATATAAGATATGGACTGAGTCCAACCCACTGTGTATTGTACAGATTGTAATATAAGATATGGACTGAGTCCACCCCAATGAGTAATGTACAGAATGTAATATAAGATATGGACTGAGTCAACCCCACTGTGCATTGCACAGAATGTAATATAAGATATTTTCTGAGTCCACCCCACTGTGTATTGAAAAGAATGTAATATAAGATATGGACTGAGTCCAACCTACTGTGTATTGTACAGAATGTAATATAAGATCTGTTCTGAGTCCAACCCACTGTGTATTGTACAGAATGCAATATAAGATATGGACTGAGTACACCCCACTGTGTATTGTACAGAATGTAATATAAAATATGAACTGAGTCCACCCCATTGTGTATTGTACAGAATGTAATATAAGATATGAACTGAGTCCAACCCACGTTGCATTGTGCAGAATGAAATATAAGATCTGTTCTGGGTCCAACCCACTGTGTATTGTACAGAATGTAAAATAAGATATGGACTGAGTCCAACCCACTGTGTTTTGTACAGAATGTAATAAAAGATATGGACTGAGTCCAACCCACTGTGTATTGTACAGAATGTAATATAAGATATGGACTGAGTCCAACCCACTGTGTATTGTGCAGAATGTAATATAAGATTTGGACTGAGTCCAACCGACGATGCATTGTGCAGAATGCAATATAAGATATGGATTGAGTCCACCCCTCTGAGTATTGTACAGACTGTAATATAAGATATGGACTGATTCCAACCCACTGTGTATTGTACAGAATGTAAAAAAGATATGGACTGAGTCCAACCACCGTGTATTGTACAGAATGTAATATACGATATGGACTGAGTCCAACCCACTCTGTATTGTACAGATTGTAATATAAGATATGGACTGAGTCCACCCCACTGAGTAATGTACAGAATGTAATATAAGATATGGACTGATTCCAACCCACTGTGTATTGTACAGAATGTAATATAATATATGGACTGAGTCCACCTCAACTTGTATTATACAGAATGTAATATAAGATATGGACTGAGTCCAGCCCACTGTGTATTGTACAGAATGTAATATCAGATATGGATTGAGTCCACCCCACTGTGTATTGTACAGACTGTAATATAAGATATGGACTGAGTCCACCCCACTGTGTATTGTACAGAATGAATATAAGATATGGACTGATTCCAACCCACTGTGTATTGCACAGAATGAAATATAAGATATGGACTGAGTCCACCCCACTGTGTATTGGAGAGAATGTAATATACTATATGGACTGAGTCCAACCCACTGTGTAATGTACAGAATGTAATATAAGATATGGACTGAGTCCAACCAACCTTGTATTGTACAGAATGTAATATAAGATATGGACTGAGTCTAACCCTCTGTGTATTGTGCAGAATGTAATATAAGATATGGACTGAGTCCAACACACCTTGTATTGTGCAGAATGTAATATAAGATTTGGACTGAATCCAACCCACTGTGAAATGTACAGAATGTAATATAAGATATGGACTGAGTCCAACCAACCTTGTATTGTACAGAATGTAATATAAGATATGGACTGAGTCCACCCCACTGTGTATTGTACAGAATGTAATATAAGATATGGACTGAGTCCACCCCACTGTGTATTGTACAGAATGTAATATACTTTATGGACTGAGTCCAACCGACGATGCATTGTGCAGAATGCAATATAAGATATGGATTGAGAACACCCCACTGAGTCCACCCCATTGTGTGTTGTACAGAATGTAAAATAAGATATGAACTCAGTCCAACCCACGTTGTTTTGTGCAGAATGTAATAAAAGATATGGACTGAGTCCAACCCACGTTGTATTGTGCTGAATGTAATATAAGATATGGACTGAGTCCAACCCACTGTGTATTGTACAGAATGTAATATAAGATACGGACTGAGTCCACCCCACTGTGTAATGTGCACAATTTAATAGAAGATATGGACTGAATCCACCTCACTGTGTAATGTGCAGAATGTAATATAATATATGGACTGAGTCCAACCCACTGTGTAATGTACAGAATGTAACATAAGATATGTACTGAGTCCGACCGACGTTGTATTGTGCAGAATGTAATAAAAGATATGGACTGAATCCAACCCACTGTGTACTGTACAGAATGTAAGATAAGATATGGACTGAGTCCAACCCACTGTGTATTGTTACAGAATGTAATATAATATATGGACTGAGTCCACCTCACCTTGTATTGTACAGAATGTAATATAAGATATGGACTGAGTCCACCCCAATGTGTATTGTACAGAATGTAATATAAGATATGGACTGTGTCCACCCCACTGTGTATTGTACAGATTATAATATAAGATATGGATTGAGTGCACCCCACTGTGTATTGTACAGATTGTAATATAAGATATGGACTGAGTCCACCCGTCTGAGTATTGTACAGAATGAAATAAAAGATATGGACTGAGTCCAACCCACTGTGTAATGTACAGAATGTAATATAAGATATGGACCAAGTCCACCCCACTGTGTATTGTACATAATGGAATATAAGATATGGACTGAGTCCAACTCACTGTTTATTGTGCAGAATGAATTATAAGATATGGACTGAGTCCAACCCACTGTCTATTGTACAGAATGTAATATAAGATATGGACTGAGTCCACCCCACTGTGTGTTGTACAGAATGTAATATACCATACGGACTGAGTCCAACCCACGTTGTATTGTGCAGAATGTAATATAAGATATGGACTGAGTCCAACCAACCTAGAATTGTTCAGAATGTAATTTAAGATATGGACTGAGTTAGACCCACTGTGCATTGTACAGAATGTAATATGAGATATGGACTGAGTCCAACTCACTGTTTATTGTGCAGAATGAATTATAACATATTGACTGAGTCCAACCCACTGTGTATTGTACAGAATGTAATATAAGATATGGACTGAGTCCACGCAACTGTGTATTGTACAGAATGTCATATAATATATGGACTGAGTCCAACCCACTGTGTGTTGTACAGAATGTAATATAAGATATGGACTGAGTCCACCCCACTGTGTAATGTGCACAATTTAATCGAAGATATGGACTGAATCCACCTCACTGTGTAATGTGCAGAATGTAATATAAGATATGTACTGAGTCCAACCCACGTTGTATTGTGCAGAATGTAATAAAAGATATGGACTGAATCCAACCCACTGTGTATTGTACAGAATGTAATATAAGATATGGACTGAGTCCAACCCACTGTGTATTGTTACAGAATGTAATATAATATATGGACTGAGTCCACCTCACCTTGTATTATACAGAATGTAATATAAGATATGGACTGAGTCCAACCCTCTGTGTGTTGTGCAGAATGTAATATAAGATATGGACTGAGTCCAACAAACCTTGTATTGTCAGAATGTAATATAAGATTTGGACTGAGTCCAACCCACTATGTAATGTACAGAATGTAATATAAGATATGGACTGAGTCCACCCCACTGTGTATTGTGCAGAATGTAATATAAGATATGGACTGAGTCCACCCCACTGTGTATTGTACAGAATGTAATATACTATATGGACTGAGTCCAACCGACGTTGTATTGTGCAGCATGCAATTTAAAATATGGACTGAGTCTACCCCACTGTGCATTGTACAGAATGTAAGATAAGATCTCTTCTGAGTCCACCCCACTGTGTATTGTAAAGAATGTAATATAAGATATGGACTGAGTCCCACCCACTGTGTATTGTACAGAATGTAATATAAGATCTGTTCTGAGTCCAACCCACTGTGTATTGTACAGAATGCAATATAAGATATGGACTGAGTCCACCCCACTGTGTATTGTACAGAATGTAATAGAAAATATGAACTGAGTCCACCCCACTGTGTATTGTACAGAATGTAATATAAGATATGGACTGAGTCCAACCCACGTTGTATTGTGCAGAATGTAATATAAGATATGGACTGAGTCCAACCCACTGTGTATTGTATAGAATGTAATATAAGATATGGACTGAGTCCACCCCACTGTGTATTGCACAGAATGTAATGTAATATATGCACTGAGTCCAACCCACTGTGTGTTGTTACAGAATGTAATAGAAGATATGGAATGAGTCCAAACCACTGTGCAATGTACAGAATGTAATATAAGATATGGATTGAGTCCAACCCACGTTGTATTGTACAGAATGTAATATAAGATATGGGCTGAGTCCAACCCACGTTGTATTGTGCAGAATGTAATATAAGATATGGACTGAGTCCAACCCACTGTGTATTGTATAGAATGTAATATAAGATATGGACTGAGTCCACCCCTCTGTGTATTGTACAGAATGTAATATAATATATGGACTGAATCCAAACCACTGTGTGTTCTGCAGAATGTAATATAAGATATGGACTCAGTCCACCCCACTGTGTAATGTCTAGAATTTAATATGAGATATGGACTGAGTCCACCCCACTGTGTTACGTGCAGAATGTAATATAAGATATGGAATGAGTCCAAACCACTGTGCAATGTACAGAATGTAATATAAGATATGGACTGAGTCTAACCCACTGTATATTGTACAGAATGTAATATATGAACTGTTCTGAGTCCAACCCAGTATGTAATGTACAGAATGTAATATAAGATATGGACTGAGTCCAACCAACCTAGAATTGTTCAGAATGTAATATAAGATATGGACTGAGTCCAACCCACTGTGCATTGTACAGAATGTAACATAAGATATGGACTGAGTCCAACTCACTGTTTATTTTGCAGAATGAATTAAAAGATATGGACTGAGTCCACCCCACTGTGTATTGTACAGAATGAATATAAGATATGGACTGAGTCCAACCCACTGTGTAATGTACAGAATGAAATATAAGATATGGAATGAGTCCAAACCACTGTGCAATGTACAGAATGTAATATAAGATATGGACTGAGTCTAACCCACTGTGTCTTGTACAGAATGTAATATATGAACTGTTCTGAGTCCAACCCAGTATGTAATGTACAGAATGTAATATAAGATATGGACTGAGTCCAACCAACCTAGAATTGTTCAGAATGTAATATAAGATATGGACTGAGTCCAACCCACTGTGCATTGTACAGAATGTAACATAAGATATGGACTGAGTCCAACTCACTGTTTATTTTGCAGAATGAATTAAAAGATATGGACTGAGTCCACCCCACTGTGTATTGTACAGAATGAATATAAGATATGGACTGAGTCCAACCCACTGTGTAATGTACAGAATGAAATATAAGATATGGACTGAGTCCAACCAACGTAGAATTGTTCAGAATGTAATATAAGATATGGAATGAGTCCAACCCACTGTGTATTGTACAGAATGTTATATAAGATATGGACTGAGTCCAACTCACTGTTTATTGTGCAGAATGAAATATAAGATATGGACTGAGTCCACCCCACTGTGTATTGTAGAGAATGTAATAAACTTTCTGGACTGAGTCCAACCCACTGTGTAATGTACAGAATGTAATATTAGATATGGACTGAGTCCAACCAACCTTGTATTGCACAGAATGTAATATAAGATATGGACTGAGTCCAACAAACCTTGTATTGTCAGAATGTAATATAAGATTTGGACTGAGTCCAACCCACTATGTAATGTACAGAATGTAATATAAGATATGGACTGAGTCCACCCCACTGTGTATTGTGCAGAATGTAATATAAGATATGGACTGAGTCCACCCCACTGTGTATTGTACAGAATGTAATATACTATATGGACTGAGTCCAACCGACGTTGTATTGTGCAGCATGCAATTTAAGATATGGACTGAGTCGACCCCACTGTGCATTGTACAGAATGTAATATAAGATCTCTTCTGAGTCCACCCCACTGTGTATTGTAAAGAATGTAATATAAGATATGGACTGAGTCCCACCCACTGTGTATTGTACAGAATGTAATATAAGATCTGTTCTGAGTCCAACCCACTGTGTATTGTACAGAATGCAATATAAGATATGGACTGAGTCCACCCCACTGTGTATTGTACAGAATGTAATAGAAAATATGAACTGAGTCCACCCCACTGTGTATTGTACAGAATGTAATATAAGATATGGACTGAGTCCAACCCACGTTGTATTGTGCAGAATGTAATATAAGATATGGACTGAGTCCAACCCACTGTGTATTGTATAGAATGTAATATAAGATATGGACTGAGTCCACCCCACTGTGTATTGCACAGAATGTAATGTAATATATGCACTGAGTCCAACCCACTGTGTGTTGTTACAGAATGTAATAGAAGATATGGAATGAGTCCAAACCACTGTGCAATGTACAGAATGTAATATAAGATATGGATTGAGTCCAACCCACGTTGTATTGTACAGAATGTAATATAAGATATGGGCTGAGTCCAACCCACGTTGTATTGTGCAGAATGTAATATAAGATATGGACTGAGTCCAACCCACTGTGTATTGTATAGAATGTAATATAAGATATGGACTGAGTCCACCCCTCTGTGTATTGTACAGAATGTAATATAATATATGGACTGAATCCAAACCACTGTGTGTTCTGCAGAATGTAATATAAGATATGGACTCAGTCCACCCCACTGTGTAATGTCTAGAATTTAATATGAGATATGGACTGAGTCCACCCCACTGTGTTACGTGCAGAATGTAATATAAGATATGGAATGAGTCCAAACCACTGTGCAATGTACAGAATGTAATATAAGATATGGACTGAGTCTAACCCACTGTGTCTTGTACAGAATGTAATATATGAACTGTTCTGAGTCCAACCCAGTATGTAATGTACAGAATGTAATATAAGATATGGACTGAGTCCAACCCACTGTGCATTGTACAGAATGTAACATAAGATATGGACTGAGTCCAACTCACTGTTTATTTTGCAGAATGAATTAAAAGATATGGACTGAGTCCAACCCACTGTCTAATGTACAGAATGTAAAATAAGATATGGACTGAGTCCACCCCACTGTGTATTGTACAGAATGAATATAAGATATGGACTGAGTCCAACCCACTGTGTAATGTACAGAATGAAATATAAGATATGGACTGAGTCCAACACACCTTGTATTGTGCAGAATGTAATATAAGATTTGGACTGAGTCCAACCCACTGTGAAATGTACAGAATGTAATATAAGATATGGACTGAGTCCACCCCACTGTGTATTGGACAGAATGTAATATAAGATATGGACTGAGTCCACCCCACTGTGTATTGTACAGAATGTAATATACTTTATGGACTGAGTCCAACCGACGATGTATTGTGCAGAATGCAATATAAGATATGGATTGAGTCCACCCCACTGTGTATCGTACAGACTGTAATATAAGATATGGACTGATTCCAACCCACTGTGTATTGTACAGAATGTAAAAAGATATGGACTGAGTCCCACCACTGTGTATTGTACAGAATGTAATCTACGATATGGACTGAGTCCAACCGACGTTGTATTGTGCAGAATGCAATCGAAGATATGGACTGAGTCCAACCCACGTTGTATTGTGCTGAATGTAATATAAGATATGGACTGAGTCCAACCCACTGTGTATTGTACAGAATGTAATATAAGATATGGACTGAGTCCACACCACTGTGTATTGTACAGAATGTAATATAATATATGGACTGAGTCCAACCCACTGTGTATTGTACAGAATGTAAGATAAGATATGGACTGAGTCCAACCCACTGTGTATTGTTACAGAATGTAATATAATATATGGACTGAGTCCACCTCACCTTGTATTATGCAGAATGTAATATAAGATATGGACTGAGTCCACCCCAATGTGTATTGTACAGAATGTAATATAAGATATGGACTGTGTCCACCCCACTGTGTATTGTACAGATTATAATATAAGATATGGATTGAGTGCACCCCACTGTGTATTGTACAGATTGTAATATAAGATATGGACTGAGTCCATCCGTCTGAGTATTGTACAGAATGAAATAAAATATATGGACTGAGTCCAACCCACTGTGTAATGTACAGAATGTAATATAAGATATGGACCAAGTCCACCCCACTGTGTATTGTACGTAATGGAATATAAGATATGGACTGAGTCCAACTCACTGTTTATTGTGCAGAATGAATTATAAGATATGCACTGAGTCCAACCCACTGTCTATTGTACAGAATGTAATATAAGATATGGACTGAGTCCACCTCACTGTGTGTTGTACAGAATGTAATATACTATACGGACTGAGTCCAACGCACGTTGTATTGTGCAGAATGTAATATAAGATATGGACTGAGTCCAACCAACCTAGAATTGTTCAGAATGTAATTTAAGATATGGACTGAGTTAGACCCACTGTGCATTGTACAGAATGTAATATGAGATATGGACTGAGTCCAACTCACTGTTTATTGTGCAGAATGAATTATAACATATTGACTGAGTCCAACCCACTGTGTATTGTACAGAATGTAATATAAGATATGGACTGAGTCCACCCCACTGTGTATTGTACAGAATGTAACATAATATATGGACTGAGTCCAACCCACTGTGTGTTGTACAGAATGTAATATAAGATATGGACTGAGTCCACCCCACTGTGTAATGTGCACAATTTAATAGAAGATATGGACTGAATCCACCTCACTGTGTAATGTGCAGAATGTAATATAAGATATGTACTGAGTCCAACCCACGTTGTATTGTGCAGAATGTAATAAAAGATATGGACTGAATCCAACCCACTGTGTATTGTACAGAATGTAATATAAGATATGGACTGAGTCCAACCCACTGTGTATTGTTACAGAATGTAATATAACAAATGGACTGAGTCCACCTCACCTTGTATTATACAGAATGTAATATAAGATATGGACTGAGTCCAACCCTCTGTGTGTTGTGCATAATGTAATATAAGATATGGACTGAGTCCAACAAACCTTGTATTGTCAGAATGTAAGATAAGATTTGGACTGAGTCCAACCCACTATGTAATGTACAGAATGTAATATAAGATATGGACTGAGTCCACCCCACTGTGTATTGTGCAGAATGTAATATAAGATATGGACTGAGTCCACCCCACTGTGTATTGTACAGAATGTAATATACTATATGGACTGAGTCCAACCGACGTTGTATTGTGCAGCATGCAATTTAAGATATGGACTGAGTCGACCCCACTGTGCATTGTACAGAATGTAATATAAGATCTCTTCTGAGTCCACCCCACTGTGTATTGTAAAGAATGTAATATAAGATATGGACTGAGACCCACCCACTGTGTATTGTACAGAATGCAATATAAGATCTGTTCTGAGTCCAACCCACTGTGTATTGTACAGAATGTAATATAAGATCTGTTCTGAGTCCAACCCACTGTGTATTGTACAGAATGCAATATAAGATATGGACTGAGTCCACCCCACTGTGTATTGTACAGAATGTAATATAAGATATGGACTGAGTCCAACCCACGTTGTATTGTGCAGAATGTAATATAAGATATGGACTGAGTCCAACCCACTGTGTATTGCAGAGAATGTAATATAAGATATGGACTGAGTCCACCCCACTGTGTATTGCACAGAATGTAATGTAATATATGCACTGAGTCCAACCCACTGTGTGTTGTTACAGAATGTAATAGAAGATATGGAATGAGTCCAAACCACTGTGCAATGTACAGAATGTAATATAAGATATGGATTGAGTCCACCCCTCTGTGTATTGTACAGAATGTAATATAATATATGGACTGAATCCAAACCACTGTGTGTTCTGCAGAATGTAATATAAGATATGGAGTCAGTCCACCCCACTGTGTAATGTCTAGAATTTAATATGAGATATGGACTGAGTCCACCCCACTGTGTTACGTGCAGAATGTAATATAAGATATGGAATGAGTCCAAACCACTGTGCAATGTACAGAATGTAATATAAGATATGGACTGAGTCCAACCCACTGTGTCTTGTACAGAATGTAATATATGAACTGTTCTGAGTCCAAACCAGTATGTAATGTACAGAATGTAATATAAGATATGGACTGAGTCCAACCAACCTGGAATTGTTCAGAATGTAATATAAGATATGGACTGAGTCCAACCCACTGTGCATTGTACCGAATGTAACATAAGATATGGACTGAGTCCAACTCACTGTTTATTTTGCAGAATGAATTATAAGATATGGACTGAGTCCACCCCACTGTGTATTGTACAGAATGAATATAAGATATGGACTGAGTCCAACCCACTGTGTAATGTACAGAATGAAATATAAGATATGGACTGAGTCCAACCAACGTAGAATTGTTCAGAATGTAATATAAGATATGGAATGAGTCCAACCCACTGTGTATTGTACAGAATGTTATATAAGATATGGACTGAGTCCAACTCACTGTTTATTGTGCAGAATGAAATATAAGATATGGACTGAGTCCACCCCACTGTGTATTGTAGAGAATGTAATAAACTTTCTGGACTGAGTCCAACCCACTGTGTAATGTACAGAATGTAATATTAGATATGGACTGAGTCCAACCAACCTTGTATTGTACAGAATGTAATATAAGATATGGACTGAGTCCAACACACCTTGTATTGTGCAGAATGTAATATAAGATTTGGACTGAGTCCAAACCACTGTGAAATGTACAGAATGTAATTTTAGATATGGACTGTGTCCACCCCACTGTGTATTGTACAGATTATAATATAAGATATGGATTGAGTGCACCCCACTGTGTATTGTACAGATTGTAATATAAGATATGGACTGAGTCCACCCGTCTGAGTATTGTACAGAATGAAATAAAAGATATGGACTGAGTCCAACCCACTGTGTAATGTACAGAATGTAATATAAGATATGGACCAAGTCCACCCCACTGTGTATTGTACATAATGGAATATAAGATAAGGACTGAGACCAACTCACTGTTTATTGTGCAGAATGAATTATGAGATATGGACTGAGTTCAACCCACTGTGTGTTGTACAGAATGTAATATACTATACGGACTGAGTCCAACCCACGTTGTATTGTGCAGAATGTAATATCAGATATGGACTGAGTCCAACCAACCTAGAATTGTTCAGAATGTAATTTAAGATATGGACTGAGTTAGACCCACTGTGCATTGTACAGAATGTAATATGAGATATGGACTGAGTCCAACTCACTGTTTATTGTGCAGAATGAATTATAACATATTGACTGAGTCCAACCCACGTTGTATTGTGCAGAATGTAATAAAAGATATGGACTGAATCCAACCCACTGTGTATTGTACAGAATGTAATATAAGATATGGACTGAGTCCAACCCACTGTGTATTGTTACAGAATGTAATATAACAAATGGACTGAGTCCACCTCACCTTGTATTATACAGAATGTAATATAAGATATGGACTGAGTCCAACCCTCTGTGTGTTGTGCAGAATGTAATATAAGATATGGACTGAGTCCAACAAACCTTGTATTGTCAGAATGTAATATAAGATTTGGACTGAGTCCAACCCACTATGTAATGTACAGAATGTAATATAAGATATGGACTGAGTCCACCCCACTGTGTATTGTGCAGAATGTAATATAAGATATGGACTGAGTCCACCCCACTGTGTATTGTACAGAATGTAATATACTATATGGACTGAGTCCAACCGACGTTGTATTGTGCAGCATGCAATTTAAGATATGGACTGAGTCGACCCCACTGTGCATTGTACAGAATGTAATATAAGATCTCTTCTGAGTCCACCCCACTGTGTATTGTAAAGAATGTAATATAAGATATGGACTGAGTCCCACCCACTGTGTATTGTACAGAATGTAATATAAGATCTGTTCTGAGTCCAACCCACTGTGTATTGTACAGAATGTCATATAAGATCTGTTCTGAGTCCAACCCACTGTGTATTGTACAGAATGCAATATAAGATATGGACTGAGTCCACCCCACTGTGTATTGTACAGAATGTAATAGAAAATATGAACTGAGTCCACCCCACTGTGTATTGTACAGAATGTAATATAAGATATGGACTGAGTCCAACCCACGTTGTATTGTGCAGAATGTAATATAAGATATGGACTGAGTCCAACCCACTGTGTATTGTATAGAATGTAATATAAGATATGGACTGAGTCCACCCCACTGTGTATTGCACAGAATGTAATGTAATATATGCACTGAGTCCAACCCACTGTGTGTTGTTACAGAATGTAATAGAAGATATGGAATGAGTCCAAACCACTGTGCAATGTACAGAATGTAATATAAGATATGGATTGAGTCCAACCCACGTTGTATTGTACAGAATGTAATATAAGATATGGGCTGAGTCCAACCCACGTTGTATTGTGCAGAATGTAATATAAGATATGGACTGAGTCCAACCCACTGTGTATTGTATAGAATGTAATATAAGATATGGACTGAGTCCACCCCTCTGTGTATTGTACAGAATGTAATATAATATATGGACTGAATCCAAACCACTGTGCAATGTACAGAATGTAATATAAGATATGGACTGAGTCCAACCCACTGTGTCTTGTACAGAATGTAATATATGAACTGTTCTGAGTCCAACCCAGTATGTAATGTACAGAATGTAATATAAGATATGGACTGAGTCCAACCAACCTAGAATTGTTCAGAATGTAATATAAGATATGGACTGAGTCCAACCCACTGTGCATTGTACAGAATGTAACATAAGATATGGACTGAGTCCAACTCACTGTTTATTTTGCAGAATGAATTATAAGATATGGACTGAGTCCACCCCACTGTGTATTGTACAGAATGAATATAAGATATGGACTGAGTCCAACCCACTGTGTAATGTACAGAATGAAATATAAGATATGGACTGAGTCCAACCAACGTAGAATTGTTCAGAATGTAATATAAGATATGGAATGAGTCCAACCCACTGTGTATTGTACAGAATGTTATATAAGATATGGACTGAGTCCAACTCACTGTTTATTGTGCAGAATGAAATATAAGATATGGACTGAGTCCACCCCACTGTGTATTGTAGAGAATGTAATAAACTTTCTGGACTGAGTCCAACCCACTGTGTAATGTACAGAATGTAATATTAGATATGGACTGAGTCCAACCAACCTTGTATTGTACAGAATGTAATATAAGATATGGACTGAGTCCAACCCTCTGTGTATTGTGCAGAATGTAATATAAGATATGGACTGAGTCCAACACACCTTGTATTGTGCAGAATGTAATATAAGATTTGGACTGAGTCCAACCCACTGTGAAATGTACAGAATGCAATATAAGATATGGACTGTGTCCACCCCACTGTGTATTGTACAGATTATAATATAAGATATGGATTGAGTGCACCCCACTGTGTATTGTACAGATTGTAATATAAGATATGGACTGAGTCCACCCGTCTGAGTATTGTACAGAATGAAATAAAAGATATGGACTGAGTCCAACCCACTGTGTAATGTACAGAATGTAATATAAGATATGGACCAAGTCCACCCCACTGTGTATTGTACATAATGGAATATAAGATATGGACTGAGTCCAACTCACTGTTTATTGTGCAGAATGAATGATAAGATATGGACTGAGTTCAACCCATTGTCTATTGTACAGAATGTAATATAAGATATGGACTGAGTCCACCCCACTGTGTGTTGTACAGAATGTAATATACTTTTCGGACTGAGTCCAACCCACGTTGTATTGTGCAGAATGTAATATAAGATATGGACTGAGTCCAACCAAACTAGAATTGTTCAGAATGTAATTTAAGATATGGACTGAGTTAGACACACTGTGCATTGTACAGAATGTAATATGAGATATGGACTGAGTCCAACTCACTGTTTATTGTGCAGAATGAATTATAACATATTGACTGAGTCCAACCCACTGTGTATTGTACAGAATGTAATATAAGATATGGACTGAGTCCACCCCACTGTGTATTGTACAGAATGTAATATAATATATGGACTGAGTCCAACCCACTGTGTGTTGTACAGAATGTAATATAAGATATGGACTGAGTCCACCCCACTGTGTAATGTGCACAATTTAATAGAAGATATGGACTGAATCCACCTCACTGTGTAATGTGCAGAATGTAATATAAGATATGTACTGAGTCCAACCCACGTTGTATTGTGCAGAATGTAATAAAAGATATGGACTGAATCCAACCCACTGTGTATTGTACAGAATGTAATATAAGATATGGACTGAGTCCAACCCACTGTGTATTGTTACAGAATGTAATATAATATATGGACTGAGTCCACCTCACCTTGTATTATACAGAATGTAATATAAGATATGGACTGAGTCCAACCAACCTAGAATTGTTCAGAATGTAATTTAAGATATGGACTGAGTTAGACCCACTGTGCATTGTACAGAATGTAATATGAGATATGGACTGAGTCCAACTCACTGTTTATTGTGCAGAATGAATTATAACATATTGACTGAGTCCAACCCACTGTGTATTGTACAGAATGTAATATAAGATATGGACCAAGTCCACCCCACTGTGTATTGTACATAATGGAATATAAGATATGGACTGAGTCCAACTCACTGTTTATTGTGCAGAATGAATTATAAGATATGGACTGAGTCCAACCCACTGTCTATTGTACAGAATGTAATATAAGATATGGACTGAGTCCACCCCACTGTGTGTTGTACAGAATGTAATATAAGATATGGACTGAGTCCAACCCTCTGTGTGTTGTGCAGAATGTAATATAAGATATGGACTGAGTCCAACAAACCTTGTATTGTCAGAATGTAATATAAGATTTGGACTGAGTCCAACCCACTATGTAATGTACAGAATGTAATATAAGATATGGACTGAGTCCACCCCACTGTGTATTGTGCAGAATGTAATATAAGATATGGACTGAGTCCACCCCACTGTGTATTGTACAGAATGTAATAAACTATATGGACTGAGTCCAACCGACGTTGTATTGTGCAGCATGCAATTTAAGATATGGACTGAGTCTACCCCACTGTGCATTGTACAGTATGTAATATAAGATCTCTTCTGAGTCCACCCCACTGTGTATTGTAAAGAATGTAATATAAGATATGGACTGAGTCCCACCCACTGTGTATTGTACAGAATGTAATATAAGATCTGTTCTGAGTCCAACCCACTGTGTATTGTACAGAATGTAATATAAGATCTGTTCTGAGTCCAACCCACTGTGTATTGTGCAGAATGCAATATAAGATATGGACTGAGTCCACCCCACTGTGTATTGTACAGAATGTAATAGAAAATATGAACTGAGTCCACCCCACTGTGTATTGTACAGAATGTAATATAAGATATGGACTGAGTCCAACCCACGTTGTATTGTGCAGAATGTAATATAAGATATGGACTGAGTCCAACCCACTGTGTATTGTATGGAATGTAATATAAGATATGGACTGAGTCCACCCCACTGTGTATTGCACAGAATGTAATGTAATTTTTGCACTGAGTCCAACCCACTGTGTGTTGTTACAGAATGTAATAGAAGATATGGAATGAGTCCAAACCACTGTGCAATGTACAGAATGTAATATAAGATATGGATTGAGTCCAACCCACGTTGTATTGTACAGAATGTAATATAAGATATGGGCTGAGTCCAACCCACGTTGTATTGTGCAGAATGTAATATAAGATATGGACTGTGTCCAACCCACTGTGTATTGTATAGAATGTAATATAAGATATGGACTGAGTCCACCCCTCTGTGTATTGTACAGAATGTAATATAATATATGGACTGAATCCAAACCACTGTGTGTTCTGCAGAATGTAATATAAGATATGGACTCAGTCCACCCCACTGTGTAATGTCTAGAATTTAATATGAGATATGGACTGAGTCCACCCCACTGTGTTACGTGCAGAATGTAATATAAGATATGGAATGAGTCCAAACCACTGTGCAATGTACAGAATGTAATATAAGATATGGACTGAGTCCAACCCACTGTGTCTTGTACAGAATGTAATATATGAACTGTTCTGAGTCCAACCCAGTATGTAATGTACAGAATGTAATATAAGATATGGACTGAGTCCAACCAACCTAGAATTGTTCAGAATGTAATATAAGATATGGACTGAGTCCAACCCACTGTGCATTGTACAGAATGTAACATAAGATATGGACTGAGTCCAACTCACTGTTTATTTTGCAGAATGAATTATAAGATATGGACTGAGTCCACCCCACTGTGTATTGTACAGAATGAATATAAGATATGGACTGAGTCCAACCCACTGTGTAATGTACAGAATGAAATATAAGATATGGACTGAGTCCAACCAACGTAGAATTGTTCAGAATGTAATATAAGATATGGAATGAGTCCAACCCACTGTGTATTGTACAGAATGTTATAGAAGATATGGACTGAGTCCAACTCACTGTTTATTGTGCAGAATGAAATATAAGATATGGACTGAGTCCAACCCACTGTGTAATGGACAGAATGTAATATTAGATATGGACTGAGTCCAACCAACCTTGTATTGTACAGAATGTAATATAAGATATGGACTGGGTCCAACCCTCTGTGTATTGTGCAGAATGTAATATAAGATATGGACTGAGTCCAACACACCTTGTATTGTGCAGAATGTAATATAAGATTTGGACTGAGTCCAACCCACTGTGAAATGTACAGAATGTAATATAAGATATGGACTGAGTCCACCCCACTGTGTATTGGACAGAATGTAATATAAGATATGGACTGAGTCCACCCCACTGTGTATTGTACATAATGTAATATACTTTATGGACTGAGTCCAACCGACGATGTATTGTGCAGAATGCAATATAAGATATGGATTGAGTCCACCCCACTGTGTATCGTACAGACTGTAATATAAGATATGGACTGATTCCAACCCACTGTGTATTGTACAGAATGTAAAAAGATATGGACTGAGTCCAACCACTGTGTATTGTACAGAATGTAATCTACGATATGGACTGAGTCCAACCGACGTTGTATTGTGCAGAATGCAATCGAAGATATGGACTGAGTCCAACCCACGTTGTATTGTGCTGAATGTAATATAAGATATGGACTGAGTCCAACCCACTGTGTATTGTACAGAACGTAATATAAGATATGGACTGAGTCCACACCACTGTGTATTGTACAGAATGTAATATAATATATGGACTGAGTCCAACCCACTGTGTGTTTTACAGAATGTAATATAAGATATGGACTGAGTCCACCCCACTGTGTAATGTGCAGAATTTAATAGAATATATGGACTGAATCCACCTCACTGTGTAATGTGCAGAATGTAATATAATATATGGACTGAGTCCAACCCACTGTGTAATGTACAGAATGTAATGTAAGATATGGACTGATTCCAACCCACGTTGTATTGTGCAGAATGTGATATAAGATATGGACTGAATCCAACCCACTGAATATTGTACAGAATGTAATATAAGATATGGACTGAGTCCAACCCACTGTGTATTGTTACAGAATATAATATAATATATGGACTGAGTCCACCTCACCTTGTATTATAGATAATGTAATATAAGATATGGACTGAGTCCACCCCACTGTGTATTGTACAGAATGTAATTGAAAATATGAACTGAGTCCACCCCACTGTGTATTGTACAGAATGTAATATAAGATATGGACTGAGTCCAACCCACGTTGTATTGTGCAGAATGTAATATAAGATATGGACTGAGTCCAACCCACTGTGTATTGTATAGAATGTAATATAAGATATGGACTGAGTCCACAGTACTGTGTATTGTTTTGAATGTAATATAAGATACGGACTGAGTCCAACCCAATGTGTATTGTACACAATGTAATATAAGTTAAGGACTGACTCCACCCCACTGTGTAATGTGCAGAATGTAACAGAAGATATGGAATGAGTCCAAACCACTGTGCAATGTACAGAATGTAATATAAAATATGGACTGAGTCCAACCCACGTTGTATTGTGCAGAATGTAATATAAGATATGGATTGAGTCCAACCCACTGTGTATTGTTTTGAATGTAATATAAGATATGGACTGAGTCCACCCCACTGTGTATTGTACAGAATGTAATATAATATATGGATTGAGTCCAACCCACTGTGTGTTGTGCAGAATGTAATATAAGATATGGACTCAGTCCACCCCACTGTGTAATGTCTAGAATTTAATATGAGATATGGACTGAGTCCAACCCACTGTGTATTGTACAGAATGTAATATAATATATGGACTGAGTCCACTTCACCTTGTATTATACAGAATGTAATATAAGATATGGACTGAGTCCAACCCACTGTGTATTGTACAGAATGTAATGCATGAACTGTTCTGAGTCCAACCCACTATGTAATGTACAGAATGTAATATAAGATATGGACTGAGTCCAACCAACCTTGAATTGTTCAGAATGTAATATAATATATGGACTGAGTCCAACCCACTGTGCATTGTACAGAATGTGATATAAGATATGGACTGAGTCGAACTCACTCTTTATTGTGCAGAATGAATTATAAGATATGGACTGAGTCCAACCCACTGTGTATTGCACAGAATGAAATATAAGATATGGACTGAGTCCACCCCACTGTCTATTGGAGAGAATGTAATATACTATATGGACTGAGTCCAACCCACTGTGTAATGTACAGAATTTAAGATAAGATATGGACTGAGTCCATCCAACTGAGTATTGTACAGAATGTAATATAAGATATCGACTGAGTCCAACCCACTGTGTATTGTACAGAATGTAATATAAGATCTCTTCTGAGTCCACCCCACTGTGTATTGTAAAGAATGTAATATAAAATATGGATTGAGTCCCACCCACTGTGTATTGTACAGAATGTAATATAAGATCTGTTCTGAGTCCAACCCACTGTGTATTGTACAGAATGCAATGTAAGATCTGTTCTGAGTCCAACCCACTGTGTATTGTACAGAATGTAATATAAGATATGGACTGATTCAAACCCACTGTGTAATGTACAGAATGTACTATAAGATATGGACTGAGTCCAACCCACTGTGTATTGCACAGAATGAAATATAAGATATGGACTGAGTCCACCCCACTGTGTATTGTAGAGAATGTAATATACTATATGGACTGAGTCCAACCCACTGTGTAATGTACAGAATGTAATATTAGATATGGACTGAGTCCAACCAACCTTGTATTGTACAGAATGTAATATAAGATATGGACTGAGTCCAACCCTCTGTGTATTGTGCAGAATGTAATAAAAGATATGGACTGAGTCCAACACACCTTGTAATGTGCAGAATGTAATATAAGATTTGGACTGAGTCCAACCCAATGTGAAATGTACAGAATGTAATATAAGATATGGACTGAGTCCACCCCACTGTGTATTGGACAGAATGTAATATAAGATATGGACTGAGTCCACCCCACTGTGTATTGTACAGAATGTAATATACTTTATGGACTGAGTCCAACCGACGATGTATTGTGCAGAATGCAATATAAGATATGGATTGAGTCCACCCCACTGTGTATCGTACAGACTGTAATATAAGATATGGACTGATTCCAACCCACTGTGTATTGTACAGAATGTAAAAAAGATATGGACTGAGTCCAACCACTGTGTGTTGTACAGAATGTAATCTACGATATGGACTGAGTCCAACCCACTGTGTATTGTACAGAATGTAATATAAGATATGGACTGAGTCCACACCACTGTGTATTGTACAGAATGTAATATAATATATGGACTGAGTCCAACCCACTGTGTGTTGTACAGAATGTAATATAAGATATGGACTGAGTCCACCTCACTGTGTAATGTGCAGAATTTAATAGAAGATATGGACTGAATCCACCTCACTGTGTAATGTGCAGAATGTAATATAATATATGGACTGAGTCCAACCCACTGTGTAATGTACAGACTGTAATATAAGATATGTACTGAGTCCAACCCACGTTGTATTGTGCAGAATGTAATATAAGATATGGACTGAATCCAACGCACTGTGTGTTGTACAGAATGTAATGTAAGATATGGACTGAGTCCAACCCACTGTGTATTGTACAGAATGTAATATAAGATATGGACTGATTCAAACCCACTGTGTAATGTACAGAATGTAATATAAGATATGGACTGAGTCCAACCCACTGTGTATTGCACAGAATGAAATATAAGATATGGACTGAGTCCACCCCACTGTGTATTGTAGAGAATGTAATATACTATATGGACTGAGTCCAACCCACTGTGTAATGTACAGAATGTAATATTAGATATGGACTGAGTCCAACCAACCTTGTATTGTACAGAATGTAATATAAGATATGGACTGAGTCCAACCCTCTGTGTATTGTGCAGAATGTAATATAAGATATGGACTGAGTCCAACACACCTTGTAATGTGCAGAATGTAATATAAGATTTGGACTGAGTCCAACCCAATGTGAAATGTACAGAATGTAATATAAGATATGGACTGAGTCCACCCCACTGTGTATTGGACAGAATGTAATATAAGATATGGACTGAGTCCACCCCACTGTGTATTGTACAGAATGTAATATACTTTATGGACTGAGTCCAACCGACGATGTATTGTGCAGAATGCAATATAAGATATGGATTGAGTCCACCCCACTGTGTATCGTACAGACTGTAATATAAGATATGGACTGATTCCAACCCACTGTGTATTGTACAGAATGTAAAAAAGATATGGACTGAGTCCAACCACTGTGTGTTGTACAGAATGTAATCTACGATATGGACTGAGTCCAACCCACTGTGTATTGTACAGAATGTAATATAAGATATGGACTGAGTCCACACCACTGTGTATTGTACAGAATGCAATATAATATATGGACTGAGTCCAACCCACTGTGTGTTGTACAGAATGTAATATAAGATATGGACTGAGTCCACCTCACTGTGTAATGTGCAGAATTTAATAGAAGATATGGACTGAATCCACCTCACTGTGTAATGTGCAGAATGTAATATAATATATGGACTGAGTCCAACCCACTGTGTAATGTACAGACTGTAATATAAGATATGTACTGAGTCCAACCCACGTTGTATTGTGCAGAATGTAATATAAGATATGGACTGAATCCAACGCACTGTGTGTTGTACAGAATGTAATATAAGATATGGACTGAGTCCAACCCACTGTGTATTGCTACAGAATGTAATATAATATATGGACTGAGTCCACCTCACCTTGTATTATAAAGAATGTAATATAAGATATGGACTGAGTCCACCCCACTGTGTATTGTACAGAATGTAATTTAAGATATGGATTGAGTGCACCCCACTGTGTATTGTACAGATTGTAATATAAGATATGGACTGAGTCCACCCCACTGAGTATTGTACAGAATGAAATAAAAGATATGGACTGAGTCCAACCCACTGTGTAATGTACAGAATGTAATATAAGATATGGACCTTGTCCACCCCACTGTGTATTGTACAGAATGTAATATAAGATATGGACTGAGTCCAACTCACTGTTTATTGTGCAGAATGAATTATAAGATATGGACTGAGTCCAACCCACTGTCTATTGTACAGAATGTAATATAAGATATGGACTGAGTCCACCCCACTGTGTGTTGTACAGAATGTAATATACTGTATGGACTGAGTCCAACCCACGTTGTATTGTGCAGAATGTAATATAAGATATGGACTGAGTGCAACCAACCTAGAATTGTTCAGAATGTAATTTAAGATATGGACTGAGTTAGACCCACTGTGCATTGTACAGAATGTAATATAAGATATGGACTGAGTCCAACTCACTGTTTATTGTGCAGAATGAATGATAACATCTGGACTGAGTCCAACCCACTGTCTGTTGTACAGACTGTAATATAAGATATGGACTGAGTCCAACCAACCTTCTATTGTACAGAATGTAATATAAGATATGGACTGAGTCCAACCCTCTGTGTATTGTGCAGAATGTAATATAAGATATGGACTGAGTCCAACAAACCTTGTATTGTCAGAATGTAACATAAGATTTGGACTGAGTCCAACCCACTGTGTAATGTACAGAATGTAATATAAGATATGGACTGAGTCCACCACACTGTGTATTGTACAGAATGTAATATAAGATATCGACTGAGTCCAACCCACTGTGTATTGTACAGAATGTAATATAAGATCTCTTCTGAGTCCACCCCACTGTGTATTGTAAAGAATGTAATATAAGATATGGACTGAGTCCACCCCACTGTGTATTGTACAGAATGTAATAGAAAATATGAACTGAGTCCACCCCACTGTGTATTGTACGGAATGTAATATAAGATATGGACTGAGTCCAACCCACGTTGTATTGTGCAGAATGTAATATAAGATATGGACTGAGTCCAACCCGCTGTGTATTGTATAGAATGTAATATACGATATGGACTGAGTCCACCCCACTGTGTATTGCACAGAATGTAATATAATATATGCACTGAGTCCAACCCACTGTGTGTTGTTACAGAATGTTATGTAAGATATGGACTCAGTCCACCCCACTGTGTAATGTCCAGAATTTAATATGAGATATGGACTGAGTCCACCTCACTGTGTAATGTGCAGAAGGTAATATAAGATACGGACTGAGTCCAACCCAATGTGTAATGTTCAGAATGTAATATAAGATATGTACTGAGTCCAACCCACTGTGTATTGTACAGAACGTAATATAAGATATGGACTTAGTCCAACGCACTGTGTATTGTACAGAATGTAATATAAGAACCGTTCTGAGTCCAATCCACTGTGTATTATACAGAATGTAATATAAAATATGAACTGATTCCCACCCACTGTGTATTGTACAGAATGTAATATAAGATCTGTTCTGAGTCCAACCCACTGTGTATTGTACAGAATGTAATATAAGATATGGACTGAGTCCACCCCACTGTGTATTGTACATAATGTAATATAAAATATGAACTGAGTCCACCCCACTGTGTATTGTACAGAATGTAAGATAAGATATGGACTGAGTCCAACCCACTTTGTATTATGCAGAATGTAATATAAGATATGGACTGAGTCCAACCCACTGTGTATTGTATAGAATGTAACATAAGATATGGACTGAGTCCACCCCACTGTGTATTGTACAGAATGTAATATAATATATGGACTGAGTCCACCCCACTGTGTTATGTGCAGAACGTAATATAAGATAAGGAATGAGTCCAAACCACTGTGCAATGTGCAGAATGTAATATAAGATATGGACTGAGTCCAACCCACTGTGTATTGTACAGAATGTGATATAAGATATGGACTGAGTCCAACACACTGTGTATTGTACAGAATGTAATATAAGATATGGACTGAGTCCAACCAACCTTGAATTGTTCAGAATGTAATATAAGATATGGACTGAGTCCAACCCACTGTGCATTGTACAGAATGTAATATAAGATATGGACTGAGTCCAACTCACTGTTTATTGTGCAGAATGAATTATAAGATGTGGACTGAGTCCAACCCACTGTGCATTGCACACAATGAAATATAAGATATGGACTGAGTCCACCCAACTGTCTATTGGAGAGAATGTAATATACTATCTGGACTGAGTCCAACCCACTGTGCCATGTACAGAATGTAATATAAGATATGGACTGAGTCCAACCAAACTTATATTGTACAGAATGTAATATAAGATATGGACTGAGTCCACCCCACTGTGTATTGTACAGAATGTAACATAAGATATGGACTGAGTCCACCCCACTGTGTATTGTACAGAATGTAATATACTTTATGGTCTGAGTCCAACCGACGACGCAATGTGCAGAATGCAATATAAGATATGGATTGAGTCCACCCCACTGTGTATTGTACAGACTGTAATATAAGATATGGACAGAGTCCAACCCACTGTGTAATGTACAGAATGTAATATAAGATATGGACCGAGTCCACCCCACTGTGTATTGTACAGAATGTAATATAAGATATGGACTGAGTCCAACTCACTGTTTATTGTGCAGAATGAATTATAAGATATGGACTGAGTCCAACCCACTGTCTATTGTACAGAATGTAATATGAGATATGGACCGAGTCCACCCCACTGTGTGTTGTACAGAATGTAATATACTATATGGACTGAGTCCAACCCACGTTGTTTTGTGCAGAATGTAATATAAGATATGGACTTAGTCCAACCAACCTAGAATTCTTCAGAATGTAATTTAAGATATGGACTGAGTTCGACCCACTGTGCATTGTACAGAATGTAATATAAGATATGGGCTGAGTCCAACCCACTGGGTATTGCACAGAATGTAAGATAAGATATGGACTGAGTCCACCCCACTGTGTATTGTACAGAATGTAATATACTATATGGACTGAGTCCAACCCACTGTGTAATGTACAGAATGTAATATAAGATATGGACTGAGTCCAACCCTCTGTGTATTGTGCAGAATGTAATATAAGATATGGACTGAGTCCGACACACCTTGTATTGTGCAGAATGTAATATAAGATTTGGACTGTGTCCAACCCACTGTGAAATGTACAGAATGTAATATAAGATATGGACTGAGTCCAACCAACCTTGTATTGTGCAGAATGCAACATAAGATATGGACTGAGTCCAACCCTCCGTGTATTGTACAGAATGTAATGTAAGATATGGACTGAGTCCACCCCACTGTGTATTGTACAGAATGTCATATAAGATATGGACTGAGTCCACCCCACTGTGTATTGTACAGAATGTAATATACTTTATGGACTGAGTCCAACCGACGATGCATTGTGCAGAATGCAATATAAGATATGGATTGAGTCCACCCCACTGTGTATTGTACAGACTGTAATATAAGATATGGACTGAGTCCACCCCACTGTGTATTGTACAGAATGAATATAAGATATGGACTGATTCCAACCCACTGTGTATTGTACAGAATGTAAAAAAGATATGGACTGAGTCCAACCACTGTGTATTGTACAGAATGGAATATAATATATGGACTGAGTCCAACCGACTTTGTATTGTGCAGAATGCAATAGAAGATATGGACTCAGTCCAACCCACTGTGTATTGCACAGAATGTAATATAAGATATGGACTGAGTCCAACCCACTGTATATTGTACAGAATGTAATATAATATATGGACTGAGTCCAACCCACTGTGTGTTGTGCAGAATGTAATATAAGATATGGACTCAGTCCACCCCACTGTGTAATGTCCAGAATTTAATATGAGATATGGACTGAGTCCACCCCACTGTGTTATGTGCAGAACGTAATATAAGATATGGAATGAGTCCAAACCACTGTGCAATGTGCAGAATGTAATATAAGATATGGACTGAGTCCAACCCACTGTGTATTGTACAGAATGTAATATAAGATATGGACTGAGTCCAACCCACTGTGTATTGTACAGAATGTAATATAAGATATGGACTGAGTCCAACCAACCTAGAATTGTTCAGAATGTAATATAAGATATGGACTGAGTCCAACCCACTGTGCATTGTACAGAATGTAATATAAGATATGGACTGAGTCCAACTCACTGTTTATTGTGCAGAATGAATTATAAGATGTGGACTGAGTCCAACCCACTGTGCATTGCACACAATGAAATATAAGATATGGACTGAGTCCACCCAACTGTCTATTGGAGAGAATGTAATATACTATCTGGACTGAGTCCAACCCAATGTGCCATGTACAGAATGTAATATAAGATATGGACTGAGTCCAACCAACCTTGTATTGTACAGAATGTAATATAAGATATGGACTGAGTCCAACCCTCTGTGTATTGTGCAGAATGTAATATAAGATATGGACTGAGTCCAACACACCTTGTATTGTGCAGAATGTAATATAAGATTTGGACTGAGTCCAACCCACTGTGAAATGTACAGAATGGAATATAAGATATGGACTGAGTCCAACCAAACTTATATTGTACAGAATGTAATATAAGATATGGACTGAGTCCACCCCACTGTGTATTGTACAGAATGTAACATAAGATATGGACTGAGTCCACCCCACTGTGTATTGTACAGAATGTAATATACTTTATGGTCTGAGTCCAACCGACGACGCAATGTGCAGAATGCAATATAAGATATGGATTGAGTCCACCCCACTGTGTATTGTACAGACTGTAATATAAGATATGGATAGAGTCCAACCCACTGTGTAATGTACAGAATGCAATATAAGATATGGACCGAGTCCACCCCACTGTGTATTGTACAGAATGTAATATAAGATATGGACTGAGTCCAACTCACTGTTTATTGTGCAGAATGAATTATAAGATATGGACTGAGTCCAACCCACTGTCTATTGTACAGAATGTAATATGAGATATGGACCGAGTCCACCCCACTGTGTGTTGTACAGAATGTAATATACTATATGGACTGAGTCCAACCCACGTTGTTTTGTGCAGAATGTAATATAAGATATGGACTGAGTCCAACCAACCTAGAATTCTTCAGAATGTAATTTAAGATATGGACTGAGTTAGACCCACTGTGCATTGTACAGAATGTAATATAAGATATGGGCTGAGTCCAACCCACTGGGTATTGCACAGAATGTAAGATAAGATATGGACTGAGTCCACCCCACTGTGTATTGTACAGAATGTAATATACTATATGGACTGAGTCCAACCCTCTGTGTATTGTGCAGAATGTAATATAAGATATGGACTGAGTCCAACACACCTTGTATTGTGCAGAATGTAATATAAGATTTGGACTGTGTCCAACCCACTGTGAAATGTACAGAATGTAATATAAGATATGGACTGAGTCCAACCAACCTTGTATTGTGCAGAATGCAATATAAGATATGGACTGAGTCCAACCCTCTGTGTATTGTACAGAATGTAATATAAGATATGGACTGAGTCCACCCCACTGTGTATTGTACAGAATGTAATATAAGATATGGACTGAGTCCACCCCACTGTGTATTGTACAGAATGTAATATACTTTATGGACTGAGTCCAACCGACGATGCATTGTGCAGAATGCAATATAAGATATGGATTGAGTCCACCCCACTGTGTATTGTACAGACTGTAATATAAGATATGGACTGAGTCCACCCCACTGTGTATTGTACAGAATGAATATAAGATATGGACTGATTCCAACCCACTGTGTATTGTAAAGAATGTAAAAAAGATATGGACTGAGTCCAACCACTGTGTATTGTACAGAATGTAATATAATATATGGACTGAGTCCAACCGACTTTGTATTGTGCAGAATGCAATAGAAGATATGGACTCAGTCCAACCCACTGTGTATTGCACAGAATGTAATATAAGATATGGACTGAGTCCAACCCACTGTATATTGTACAGAATGTAATATCAGATATGGACTGAGTCCAACCCACTGTGTATTGTACAGAATGTAATATAAGACATGGATTGAGTCCACCCCACTGTGTATTGTACAGACTGTAATATAAGATATGGACTGAGTCCACCCCACTGTGTATTGTACAGAATGAAAATAAGATATGGACTGAGTCCAACCCACTGTGTCTTGTACAGAATGTAATATATGAACTGTTCTGAGTCCAACCCAGTATGTAATGTACAGAATGTAATATAAGATATGGACTGAGTCCAACCAACCTCGAATTGTTCAGAATGTAATATAAGATATGGACTGAGTCCAACCCACTGTGCATTGTACAGAATGTAACAAAAGATATGGACTGAGTCCAACTCACTGTTTATTTTGCAGAATGAATTATAAGATATGGACTGAGTCCACCCCACTGTGTATTGTACAGAATGAATATAAGATATGGACTGATTCCAACCCACTGTGTATTGTAAAGAATGTAAAAAAGATATGGACTGAGTCCAACCACTGTGTATTGTACAGAATGTAATATAATATATGGACTGAGTCCAACCGACTTTGTATTGTGCAGAATGCAATAGAAGATATGGACTCAGTCCAACCCACTGTGTATTGCACAGAATGTAATATAAGATATGGACTGAGTCCAACCCACTGTATATTGTACAGAATGTAATATCAGATATGGACTGAGTCCAACCCACTGTGTATTGTACAGAATGTAATATAAGACATGGATTGAGTCCACCCCACTGTGTATTGTACAGACTGTAATATAAGATATGGACTGAGTCCACCCCACTGTGTATTGTACAGAATGAATATAAGATATGGACTGAGTCCAACCCACTGTGTCTTGTACAGAATGTAATATATGAACTGTTCTGAGTCCAACCCAGTATGTAATGTACAGAATGTAATATAAGATATGGACTGAGTCCAACCAACCTCGAATTGTTCAGAATGTAATATAAGATATGGACTGAGTCCAACCCACTGTGCATTGTACAGAATGTAACAAAAGATATGGACTGAGTCCAACTCACTGTTTATTTTGCAGAATGAATTATAAGATATGGACTGAGTCCACCCCACTGTGTATTGTACAGAATGAATATAAGATATGGACTGAGTCCAACCCACTGTGTAATGTACAGAATGAAATATAAGATATGGACTGAGTCCAACCAACGTAGAATTGTTCAGAATGTAATATAAGATATGGAATGAGTCCAACCCACTGTGTATTGTACAGAATGTTATATAAGATATGGACTGAGTCCAACTCACTGTTTATTGTGCAGAATGAAATATAAGATATGGACTGAGTCCACCCCACTGTGTATTGTAGAGAATGTAATAAACTTTCTGGACTGAGTCCAACCCACTGTGTCATGTCCAGAATGTTATATTAGATATGGACTGAGTCCAACCAACCTTGTATTGTACAGAATGTAATATAAGATATGGACTGAGTCCAACCCTCTGTGTATTGTGCAGAATGTAATGTAAGATATGGACTGAGTCCAACACACCTTGTATTGTGCAGAATGTAATATAAGATTTGGACTGAGTCCAACCCACTGTGAAATGTACAGAATGTAATATAAGATATGGACTGAGTCCACCCCACTGTGTATTGGACAGAATGTAATATAAGATATGGACTGAGTCCACCCCACTGTGTATTGTACAGAAAGTAATATACTTTATGGACTGAGTCCAACCGACGATGTATTGTGCAGAATGCAATATAAGATATGGATTGAGTCCACCCCACTGTGTATCGTACAGACTGTAATATAAGATATGGACTGATTCCAACCCACTGTGTATTGTACAGAATGTAAAAAGATATGGACTGAGTCCAACCACTGTGTATTGTACAGAATGTAATCTACGATATGGACTGAGTCCAACCGACGTTGTATTGTGCAGAATGCAATAGAAGATATGGACTCAGTCCAACCCACTGTGTATTGCACAGAATGTAATATAAGATATGGACTGAGTCCAACCCACTGTATATTGTACAGAATGTAATATAATATATGGACTGAGTCCAACCCACTGTGTGTTGTGCAGAATGTAATATAAGATATGGACTCAGTCCACCCCACTGTGTAATGTCCAGAATTTAATATGAGATATGGACTGAGTCCACCCCACTGTGTAATGTGCAGAACGTAATATAAGATATGGAATGAGTCCAAACCACTGTGCAATGTGCAGAATGTAATATAAGATATGAACTGAGTCCAACCCACTGTGTATTGTACAGAATGTAATATAAGATATGGACTGAGTCCAACCCACTGTGTATTGTACAGAATGTAATATAAGATATGGACTGAGTCCAACCAACCTAGAATTGTTCAGAATGTAATATAAGATATGGACTGAGTCCAACCCACTGTGCATTGTACAGAATGTAATATAAGATATGGACTGAGTCCAACTCACTGTTTATTGTGCAGAATGAATTATAAGATGTGGACTGAGTCCAACCCACTGTGCATTGCACACAATGAAATATAAGATATGGACTGAGTCCACCCAACTGTCTATTGTAGAGAATGTAATATACTATCTGGACTGAGTCCAACCCAATGTGCCATGTACAGAATGTAATATAAGATATGGACTGAGTCCAACCAACCTTGTATTGTACAGAATGTAATATAAGATATGGACTGAGTCCAACCCTCTGTGTATTGTGCAGAATGTAATATAAGATATGGACTGAGTCCAACACACCTTGTATTGTGCAGAATGTAATATAAGATTTGGACTCAGTCCAACCCACTGTGAAATGTACAGAATGGAATATAAGATATGGACTGAGTCCAACCAAACTTATATTGTACAGAATGTAATATAAGATATGGACTGAGTCCACCCCACTGTGTATTGTACAGAATGTAACATAAGATATGGACTGAGTCCACCCCACTGTGTATTGTACAGAATGTAATATACTTTATGGTCTGAGTCCAACCGACGACGCAATGTGCAGAATGCAATATAAGATATGGATTGAGTCCACCCCACTGTGTATTGTACAGACTGTAATATAAGATATGGACAGAGTCCAACCCACTGTGTAATGTACAGAATGCAATATAAGATATGGACCGAGTCCACCCCACTGTGTATTGTACAGAATGTAATATAAGATATGGACTGAGTCCAACTCACTGTTTTTTTGTGCAGAATGAATTATAAGATATGGACTGAGTCCAACCCACTGTCTATTGTACAGAATGTAATATGAGATATGGACCGAGTCCACCCCACTGTGTGTTGTACAGAATGTAATATACTATATGGACTGAGTCCAACCCACGTTGTTTTGTGCAGAATGTAATATAAGATATGGACTGAGTCCAACCAACCTAGAATTCTTCAGAATGTAATTTAAGATATGGACTGAGTTAGACCCACTGTGCATTGTACAGAATGTAATATAAGATATGGGCTGAGTCCAACCCACTGGGTATTGCACAGAATGTAAGATAAGATATGGACTGAGTCCACCCCACTTTGTATTGTACAGAATGTAATATACTATATGGACTGAGTCCAACCCTCTGTGTATTGTGCAGAATGTAATATAAGATATGGACTGAGTCCAACACACCTTGTATTGTGCAGAATGTAATATAAGATTTGGACTGTGTCCAACCCACTGTGAAATGTACAGAATGTAATATAAGATATGGACTGAGTCCAACCAACCTTGTATTGTGCAGAATGCAATATAAGATATGGACTGAGTCCAACCCTCTGTGTATTGTACAGAATGTAATATAAGATATGGACTGAGTCCACCCCACTGTGTATTGTACAGAATGTAATATAAGATATGGACTGAGTCCACCCCACTGTGTATTGTACAGAATGTAATATACTTTATGGACTGAGTCCAACCGACGATGCATTGTGCAGAATGCAATATAAGATATGGATTGAGTCCACCCCACTGTGTATTGTACAGACTGTAATATAAGATATGGACTGAGTCCACCCCACTGTGTATTGTACAGAATGAATATAAGATATGGACTGATTCCAACCCACTGTGTATTGTAAAGAATGTAAAAAAGATATGGACTGAGTCCAACCACTGTGTATTGTACAGAATGTAATATAATATATGGACTGAGTCCAACCGACTTTGTATTGTGCAGAATGCAATAGAAGATATGGACTCAGTCCAACCCACTGTGTATTGCACAGAATGTAATATAAGATATGGACTGAGTCCAACCCACTGTATATTGTACAGAATGTAATATCAGATATGGACTGAGTCCAACCCACTGTGTATTGTACAGAATGTAATATAAGACATGGATTGAGTCCACCCCACTGTGTATTGTACAGACTGTAATATAAGATATGGACTGAGTCCACCCCACTGTGTATTGTACAGAATGAATATAAGATATGGACTGAGTCCAACCCACTGTGTCTTGTACAGAATGTAATATATGAACTGTTCTGAGTCCAACCCAGTATGTAATGTACAGAATGTAATATAAGATATGGACTGAGTCCAACCAACCTCGAATTGTTCAGAATGTAATATAAGATATGGACTGAGTCCAACCCACTGTGCATTGTACAGAATGTAACATAAGATATGGACTGAGTCCAACTCACTGTTTATTTTGCAGAATGAATTATAAGATATGGACTGAGTCCACCCCACTGTGTATTGTACAGAATGAATATAAGATATGGACTGAGTCCAACCCACTGTGTAATGTACAGAATGAAATATAAGATATGGACTGAGTCCAACCAACGTAGAATTGTTCAGAATGTAATATAAGATATGGAATGAGTCCAACCCACTGTGTATTGTACAGAATGTTATATAAGATATGGACTGAGTCCAACTCACTGTTTATTGTGCAGAATGAAATATAAGATATGGACTGAGTCCACCCCACTGTGTATTGTAGAGAATGTAATAAACTTTCTGGACTGAGTCCAACCCACTGTGTCATGTCCAGAATGTTATATTAGATATGGACTGAGTCCAACCAACCTTGTATTGTACAGAATGTAATATAAGATATGGACTGAGTCCAACCCTCTGTGTATTGTGCAGAATGTAATATAAGATATGGACTGAGTCCAACACACCTTGTATTGTGCAGAATGTAATATAAGATTTGGACTGAGTCCAACCCACTGTGAAATGTACAGAATGTAATATAAGATATGGACTGAGTCCACCCCACTGTGTATTGGACAGAATGTAATATAAGATATGGACTGAGTCCACCCCACTGTGTATTGTACAGAATGTAATATACTTTATGGACTGAGTCCAACCGACGATGTATTGTGCAGAATGCAATATAAGATATGGATTGAGTCCACCCCACTGTGTATCGTACAGACTGTAATATAAGATATGGACTGATTCCAACCCACTGTGTATTGTACAGAATGTAAAAAGATATGGACTGAGTCCAACCACTGTGTATTGTACAGAATGTAATCTACGATATGGACTGAGTCCAACCGACGTTGTATTGTGCAGAATGCAATCGAAGATATGGACTGAGTCCAACCCACGTTGTATTGTGCTGAATGTAATATAAGATATGGACTGAGTCCAACCCACTGTGTATTGTACAGAATGTAATATAAGATATGGACTGAGTCCACACCACTGTGTATTGTACAGAATGTAATATAATATATGGACTGAGTCCAACCCACTGTGTGTTTTACAGAATGTCATATAAGATATGGACTGAGTCCACCCCACTGTTTAATGTGCAGAATTTAATAGAATATATGGACTGAATCCACCTCACTGTGTAATGTGCAGAATGTAATATAATATATGGACTGAGTCCAACCCACTGTGTAATGTACAGAATGTAATGTAAGATATGGACTGATTCCAACCCACTTTGTATTGTGCAGAATGTGATATAAGATATGGACTGAATCCAACCCACTGTGTACTGTACAGAATGTAATATAAGATATGGACTGAGTCCAACCCACTGTGTATTGTTACAGAATATAATATAATATATGGACTGAGTCCACCTCACCTTGTATTATAGAGAATGTAATATAAGATATGGACTGAGTCCACCCCACTGTGTATTGTACAGAATGTAATAGAAAATATGAACTGAGTCCACCCCACTGTGTATTGTACAGAATGTAATATAAGATATGGACTGAGTCCAACCCACGTTGTATTGTGCAGAATGTAATATAAGATATGGACTGAGTCCAACCCACTGTGTATTGTATAGAATGTAATATAAGATATGGACTGAGTCCACCCTGCTGTGTATTGTTTTGAATGTAATATAAGATACGGACTGAGTCCAACCCAATGTGTATTGTACACAATGTAATATAAGTTAAGGACTGACTCCACCCCACTGTGTAATGTGCAGAATGTAACAGAAGATATGGAATGAGTCCAAACCACGGTGCAATGTACAGAATGTAATATAAGATATGGACTGAGTCCAACCCACGTTGTATTGTACAGAATGTAATATAAGATATGGACTGAGTCCAACCCACGTTGTATTGTGCAGAATGTAATATAAGATATGGATTGAGTCCAACCCACTGTGTATTGTTTTGAATGTAATTTAAGATATGGACTGAGTCCACCCCACTGTGTATTGTACAGAATGTAATATAATATATGGATTGAGTCCAACCCACTGTGTGTTGTGCAGAATGTAATATAAGATATGGACTCAGTCCACCCCACTGTGTAATGTCTAGAATTTAATATGAGATATGGACTGAGTCCAACCCACTGTGTATTGTACAGAATGTAATATAATATATGGATTGAGTCCAACCCACTGTGTATTGTACAGAATGTAATACATGAACTGTTCTGAGTCCAACCCACTATGTAATGTACAGAATGCAATATAAGATATGGACTGAGTCCAACCAACCTTGAATTGTTCAGAATGTAATATAATATATGGACTGAGTCCAACCCACTGTGCATTGTCCAGAATGTGATATAAGATATGGACTGAGTCGAACTCACTCTTTATTGTGCAGAATGAATTATAAGATATGGACTGAGTCCAACCCACTGTGTATTGCACAGAATGAAATATAAGATATGGACTGAGTCCACCCCACTGTCTATTGGAGAGAATGTAATATACTATATGGACTGAGTCCAACCCACTGTGTAATGAACAGAATGTAATATAAGATATGGACTGATTCCAACCCATTGTGTATTGCAGAGAATGTAATATAAGATATGGACTGAGTCCACCCCACTGTGTATTGTACAGAATGAATATAAGATATGGACTGATTCCAACCCACTGTGTATTGTACAGAATGTAATATAAGATATCGACTGAGTCCACCCTACTGTCTATTGTACAGACTGTAATATAATATATGGACTGAGTCCAATCAACCTCGTATTGTACAGAATGTAATATAAGATATGGACTGAGTCCAACCCTCTGTGTAATGTACAGAATGAACGATAAGATATGGACTGAGTCCAACCCACTGTGTATTGCACAGAATGAAATATAAGATATGGACTGAGTCCACCCCACTGTGTATTGTAGAGAATGTAATATACTATATGGACTGAGTCCACCCCACTGTGTATTGTACAGAATGTAATATAAGATATCGACTGAGTCCAACCCACTGTGTATTGTACAGAATGTAATATAAGATCTCTTCTGAGTCCACCCCACTGTGTATTGTAAAGAATGTAATATAAGATATGGACTGAGTCCCACCCACTGTGTATTGTACAGAATGTAATATAAGATCTGTTCTGAGTCCAACCCACTGTGTATTGTACAGAATGTAATATAAGATCTGTTCTGAGTCCAACCCACTGTGTATTGTACAGAAGGTAATATAAGATATGGACTGATTCCAACCCACTGTGTAATGTACAGAATGTACTATAAGATATGGACTGAGTCCAACCCACTGTGTATTGCACAGAATGAAATATAAGATATGGACTGAGTCCACCCCACTGTGTATTGTAGAGAATGTAATATACTATATGGACTGAGTCCAACCCACTGTGTAATGTACAGTATGTAATATTAGATATGGACTGAGTCCAACCAACCTTGTATTGTACAGAATGTAATATAAGATATGGACTGAGTCCAACCCTCTGTGTATTGTGCAGAATGTAATATAAGATATGGACTGAGTCGAACACACCTTGTAATGTGCAGAATGTAATATAAGATTTGGACTGAGTCCAACCCAATGTGAAATGTACAGAATGTAATATAAGATATGGACTGAGTCCACCCCACTGTGTATTGGACAGAATGTAATCTAAGATATGGACTGAGTCCACCCCACTGTGTATTGTACAGAATGTAATATACTTTATGGACTGAGTCCAACCGACGATGTATTGTGCAGAATGCAATATAAGATATGGATTGAGTCCACCCCACTGTGTATCGTACAGACTGTAATATAAGATATGGACTGATTCCAACCCACTGTGTATTGTACAGAATGTAAAAAAGATATGGACTGAGTCCAACCACTGTGTGTTGTACAGAATGTAATCTACGATATGGACTGAGTCCAACCGACGTTGTATTGTGCAGAATGCAATCGAAGATATGGACTGAGTCCAACCCACTGTGTATTGTACAGAATGTAATATAAGATATGGACTGAGTCCACACCACTGTGTATTGTACAGAATGTAATATAATATATGGACTGAGTCCAACCCACTGTGTGTTGTACAGAATGTAATATAAGATATGGACTGAGTCCACCTCACTGTGTAATGTGCAGAATTTAATAGAAGATATGGACTGAATCCACCTCACTGTTTTATTTGCAGAATGTAATATAATATATGGACTGAGTCCAACCCACCGTGTCATGTACAGACTGTAATATAAGATATGTACTGAGTCCAACCCACTGTGTATTGTTTTGAATGTAATTTAAGATATGGACTGAGTCCACCCCACTGTGTATTGTACAGAATGTAATATAATATATGGATTGAGTCCAACCCACTGTGTGTTGTGCAGAATGTAATATAAGATATGGACTCAGTCCACCCCACTGTGTAATGTCTAGAATTTAATATGAGATATGGACTGAGTCCAACCCACTGTGTATTGTACAGAATGTAATATAATATATGGATTGAGTCCAACCCACTGTGTATTGTACAGAATGTAATACATGAACTGTTCTGAGTCCAACCCACTATGTAATGTACAGAATGCAATATAAGATATGGACTGAGTCCAACCAACCTTGAATTGTTCAGAATGTAATATAATATATGGACTGAGTCCAACCCACTGTGCATTGTCCAGAATGTGATATAAGATATGGACTGAGTCGAACTCACTCTTTATTGTGCAGAATGAATTATAAGATATGGACTGAGTCCAACCCACTGTGTATTGCACAGAATGAAATATAAGATATGGACTGAGTCCACCCCACTGTCTATTGGAGAGAATGTAATATACTATATGGACTGAGTCCAACCCACTGTGTAATGAACAGAATGTAATATAAGATATGGACTGATTCCAACCCATTGTGTATTGCAGAGAATGTAATATAAGATATGGACTGAGTCCACCCCACTGTGTATTGTACAGAATGAATATAAGATATGGACTGATTCCAACCCACTGTGTATTGTACAGAATGTAATATAAGATATCGACTGAGTCCACCCTACTGTCTATTGTACAGACTGTAATATAAGATATGGACTGAGTCCAATCAACCTCGTATTGTACAGAATGTAATATAAGATATGGACTGAGTCCAACCCTCTGTGTAATGTACAGAATGTACTATAAGATATGGACTGAGTCCAACCCACTGTGTATTGCACAGAATGAAATATAAGATATGGACTGAGTCCACCCCACTGTGTATTGTAGAGAATGTAATATACTATATGGACTGAGTCCACCCCACTGTGTATTGTACAGAATGTAATATAAGATATCGACTGAGTCCAACCCACTGTGTATTGTACAGAATGTAATATAAGATCTCTTCTGAGTCCACCCCACTGTGTATTGTAAAGAATGTAATATAAGATATGGACTGAGTCCCACCCACTGTGTATTGTACAGAATGTAATATAAGATCTGTTCTGAGTCCAACCCACTGTGTATTGTACAGAATGTAATATAAGATCTGTTCTGAGTCCAACCCACTGTGTATTGTACAGAAGGTAATATAAGATATGGACTGATTCCAACCCACTGTGTAATGTACAGAATGTACTATAAGATATGGACTGAGTCCAACCCACTGTGTATTGCACAGAATGAAATATAAGATATGGACTGAGTCCACCCCACTGTGTATTGTAGAGAATGTAATATACTATATGGACTGAGTCCAACCCACTGTGTAATGTACAGTATGTAATATTAGATATGGACTGAGTCCAACCAACCTTGTATTGTACAGAATGTAATATAAGATATGGACTGAGTCCAACCCTCTGTGTATTGTGCAGAATGTAATATAAGATATGGACTGAGTCGAACACACCTTGTAATGTGCAGAATGTAATATAAGATTTGGACTGAGTCCAACCCAATGTGAAATGTACAGAATGTAATATAAGATATGGACTGAGTCCACCCCACTGTGTATTGGACAGAATGTAATCTAAGATATGGACTGAGTCCACCCCACTGTGTATTGTACAGAATGTAATATACTTTATGGACTGAGTCCAACCGACGATGTATTGTGCAGAATGCAATATAAGATATGGATTGAGTCCACCCCACTGTGTATCGTACAGACTGTAATATAAGATATGGACTGATTCCAACCCACTGTGTATTGTACAGAATGTAAAAAAGATATGGACTGAGTCCAACCACTGTGTGTTGTACAGAATGTAATCTACGATATGGACTGAGTCCAACCGACGTTGTATTGTGCAGAATGCAATCGAAGATATGGACTGAGTCCAACCCACTGTGTATTGTACAGAATGTAATATAAGATATGGACTGAGTCCACACCACTGTGTATTGTACAGAATGTAATATAATATATGGACTGAGTCCAACCCACTGTGTGTTGTACAGAATGTAATATAAGATATGGACTGAGTCCACCTCACTGTGTAATGTGCAGAATTTAATAGAAGATATGGACTGAATCCACCTCACTGTTTTATTTGCAGAATGTAATATAATATATGGACTGAGTCCAACCCACCGTGTCATGTACAGACTGTAATATAAGATATGTACTGAGTCCAACCCACGTTGTATTGTGCAGAATGTAATATAAGATATGGACTGAATCCAACGCACTGTGTGTTGTACAGAATGTAATATAAGATATGGACTGAGTCCAACCCACTGTGTATTGTTACAGAATGTAATATAAGATATGGACTGAGTACACCCCACTGTGTATTGTACAGAATGTAATTTAAGATATGGATTGAGTGCACCCCACTGTGTATTGTACAGATTGTAATATAAGATATGGACTGAGTCCACCCCACTGAGTATTGTACAGAATGAAATAAAAGATATGGACTGAGTCCAACCCACTGTGTAATGTACAGAATGTAATATAAGATATGGACCTAATCCACCCCACTGTGTATTGTACAGAATGTAATATAAGATATGGACTGAGTCCAACTCACTGTTTATTGTGCAGAATGAATTATAAGATATGGACTGAGTCCAACCCACTGTCTATTGTACAGAATGTAATTTTAGATATGGACTGAGTCCACCCCACTGTGTGTTGTACAGAATGTAATATACTGTATGGACTGAGTCCAACCCACGTTGTATTGTGCAGAATGTAATATAAGATATGGACTGAGTGCAACCAACCTAGAATTGTTCAGAATGTAATTTAAGATATGGACTGAGTTAGACCCACTGGGTATTGCACAGAATGTAAGATAAGATATGCACTGAGTCCACCCCACTGTCTATTGTACAGACTGTAATATAAGATATGGACTGAGTCCAACCAACCTTCTATTGTACAGAATGTAATATAAGATATGGACTGAGTCCAACCCTCTGTGTATTGTGCAGAATGTAATATAAGATATGGACTGAGTCCAACAAACCTTGTATTGTCAGAATGTAATATAAGATTTGGACTGAGTCCAACCCACTGTGTAATGTACAGAATGTAATATAAGATATGGACTGAGTCCACCACACTGTGTATTGTACAGAATGTAATATAAGATATCGACTGAGTCCAACCCACTGTGTATTGTGCAGAATGTAATATAAGATCTCTTCTGAGTCCACCCCACTGTGTATTGTAAAGAATGTAATATAAGATATGGACTGAGTCCAACCCACTGTGTATTGTACAGAATGTAATATAAGATCAGTTCTGAGTCCAACCCACTATGTATTGTACAGAATGTAATATAAGATATGGACTGAGTCCACCCCACTGTGTATTGTACAGAATGTAATAGAAAATATGGACTGAGTCCACCCCACTGTGTATTGTACAGAATGTAATAGAAAATATGAACTGAGTCCACCCCACTGTGTATTGTACGGAATGTAATATAAGATATGGACTGAGTCCAACCCACGTTGTATTGTGCAGAATGTAATATAAGATATGGACTGAGTCCACCCCACTGTGTATTGCACAGAATGTAATATAATATATGCACTGAGTCCAACCCACTGTGTGTTGTTACAGAATGTTATGTAAGATATAGACTCAGTCCACCCCACTGTGTAATGTCCAGAATTTAATATGAGATATGGACTGAGTCCACCCCACTGTGTAATGTGCAGAACGTAATATAAGATACGGACTGAGTCCAACCCAATGTGTAATGTTCAGAATGTAATATAAGATATGTACTGAGTCCAACCCACTGTGTATTGTACAGAACGTAATATAAGATATGGACTTAGTCCAACGCACTGTGTATTGTACAGAATGTAATATAAGAACCGTTCTGAGTCCAATCCACTGTGTATTTTCCAGAATGTAATATAAAATATGAACTGATTCCCACCCACTGTGTATTGTACAGAATGTAATATAAGATCTGTTCTGAGTCCAACCCACTGTGTATTGTACAGAATGTAATATAAGATATGGACTGAGTCCACCCCACTGTGTATTGTACAGAATGTAATATAAAATATGAACTGAGTCCACCCCACTGTGTATTGTACAGAATGTAAGATAAGATATGGACTGAGTCCAACCCACTTTGTATTGTGCAGAATGTAATATAAGATATGGACTGAGTCCAACCCACTGTGTATTGTATAGAATGTAACATACGATATGGACTGAGTCCAACCCACTTTGTATTGTGCAGAATGTAATATAAGATATGGACTGAGTCCAACCCACTGTGTATTGTATAGAATGTAACATAAGATATGGACTGAGTCCACTCCACTGTGTATTGTACAGCATGTAATATAATATATGGACTGAGTCCAACCCACTGTGTGTTGTGCAGAATGTAATATAAGATATGGACTCAGTCCACCCCACTGTGTAATGTCCAGAATTTAATAAGAGATATGGACTGAGTCCACCCCACTGTGTTATGTGCAGAACGTAATATAAGATATTGAATGAGTCCAAACCACTGTGCAATGTGCAGAATGTAATATAAGATATGGACTGAGTCCAACCCACTGTGTATTGTACAGAATGTAATATAAGATATGGACTGAGTCCAACCAACCTAGAATTGTTCAGAATGTAATATAAGATATGGACTGAGTCCAACCCACTCTGCATTGTACAGAATGTAATATAAGATATGGACTGAGTCCAACTCACTGTTTATTGTGCAGAATGAATTATAAGATGTGGACTGAGTCCAACCCACTGTGCATTGCACACAATGAAATATAAGATATGGACTGAGTCCACCCAACTGTCTATTGGAGAGAATGTAATATACTATCTGGACTGAGTCCAACCCACTGTGCCATGTACAGAATGTAATATAAGATATGGACTGAGTCCAACCAACCTTGTATTGTACAGAATGTAATGTAAGATATGGACTGAGTCCAACCCTCTGTGTATTGTGCAGAATGTAATATAAGATATGGACTGAGTCCAACACACCTTGTATTCTGCAGAATGTAATATAAGATTTGGACTGAGTCCAAACCACTGTGAAATGTACAGAATGGAATATAAGATATGGACTGAGTCCAACCAACCTTATATTGTACAGAATGTAATATAAGATATGGACTGAGTGCACCCCACTGTGTATTGTACAGAATGTAACATAAGATATGGACTGAGTCCACCCCACTGTGTATTGTACAGAATGTAATATACTTTATGGTCTGAGTCCAACCGACGACGCAATGTGCAGAATGCAATATAAGATATGGATTGAGTCCACCCCACTGTGTATTGTACAGACTGTAATATAAGATATGGACAGAGTCCAACCCACTGTGTAATGTACAGAATGTAATATAAGATATGGACCGAGTCCACCCCACTGTGTATTGTACAGAATGTAATATAAGATATGGACTGAGTCCAACTCACTATTTATTGTGCAGAATGAATTGTAAGATATGGACTGAGTCCAACCCACTGTCTATTGTACAGAATGTAATATGAGATATGGACCGAGTCCACCCCACTGTGTGTTGTACAGAATGTAATATACTATATGGACTGAGTCCAACCCACGTTGTTTTGTGCAGAATGTAATATAAGATATGGACTGAGTCCAACCAACCTAGAATTCTTCAGAATGTAATTTAAGATATGGACTGAGTTAGACCCACTGTGCATTGTACAGAATGTAATATAAGATATGGGCTGAGTCCAACCCACTGGGTATTGCACAGAATGTAAGATAAGATATGGACTGAGTCCACCCCACTGTGTATTGTACAGAATGTAATATACTATATGGACTGAGTCCAACCCACTGTGTAATGTACAGAATGTAATATAAGATATGGACTGAGTCCAACCAACCTTGTATTGTACAGAATGTAATATAAGATATGGACTGAGTCCAACCCTCTGTGTATTGTGCAGAATGTAATATAAGATATGGACTGAGTCCAACACACCTTGTATTGTGCAGAATGTAATATAAGATTTGGACTGTGTCCAACCCACTGTGAAATGTACAGAATTTAATATAAGATATGGACTGAGTCCAACCAACCTTGTATTGTGCAGAATGCAATATAAGATATGGACTGAGTCCAACCCTCTGTGTATTGTACAGAATGTAATATAAGATATGGACTGAGTCCACCCCACTGTGTATTGTACAGAATGTAATATAAGATATGGACTGAGTCCACCCCACTGTGTATTGTACAGAATGTAATATACTTTATGGACTGAGTCCAACCGACGATGCATTGTGCAGAATGCAATATAAGATATGGATTGAGTCCACCCCACTGTGTATTGTACAGACTGAAATATAAGATATGGACTGAGTCCACCCCACTGTGTATTGTACAGAATGAATATAAGATATGGACTGATTCCAACCCACTGTGTATTGTACAGAATGTAAAAAAGATATGGACTGAGTCCAACCACTGTGTATTGTACAGAATGTAATATAATATATGGACTGAGTCCAACCGACTTTGTATTGTGCAGAATGCAATAGAAGATATGGACTCAGTCCAACCCACTGTGTATTGCACAGAATGTAATATAAGATATGGACTGAGTCCAACCCACTGTATATTGTACAGAATGTAATATCAGATATGGACTGAGTCCAACCCACTGTGTATTGTACAGCATGTAATATAAGACATGGATTGAGTCCACCCCACTGTGTATTGTACAGACTGTAATATAAGATATGGACTGAGTCCACCCCACTGTGTATTGTACAGAATGAATATAAGATATGGACTGAGTCCAACCCACTGTGTAATGTACAGAATGTAATATAAGATATGGACTGAGTCCAACCAACCTAGAATTGTTCAAAACGTAATATAAGATATGGACTGAGTCCAACCCACTGTGTATTGTACAGAATGTAATATAAGATATGGACTGAGTCCAACTCACTGTTTATTTTGCAGAATGAATTATAAGATATGGACTGAGTCCAACCCACTGTGTATTGCACAGAATGAAATATAAGATATGGACTGAGTCCACCCCACTGTGTATTGTAGAGAATGTAATATAAGATATCGACTGAGTCCAACCCACTGTGTATTGTACAGAATGTAATATAAGATATGGACTGAGTCCAACCAACCTTGTATTGTACAGAATGTAACATAAGATATGGACTGAGTCCAACCCTCTGTGTATTGTGCAGAATGTAATATAAGATATGGACTGAGACCAACACACCTTGTATTGTGAAGAATGTAATATAAGATTTGGACTGAGTCCAACCCACTGTGAAATGTACAGAATGTAATATAAGATATGGACTGAGTCCACCCCACTGTGTATTGTACAGAATGTAATATACTTTATGGACTGAGTCCAACCGACGATGTATTGTGCAGAATGCAATATAAGATATGGATTGAGTCCACACCACTGTGTATCGTACAGACTGTAATATAAGATATGGACTGATTCCAACCCACTGTGTATTGTACAGAAAGTAAAAAAGATATGGACTGAGTCCAACCACTGTGTATTGTGCATAATGTAATCTACGATATGGACTGAGTCCAACCGACGTTGTATTGTGCAGCATGCAATATAAGATATGGACTGAGTCCAACCCACTGTGTATTGCACAGAATGAAATATAAGATATGGACTGAGTCCACCCCACTGTGTATTGTAGAGAATGTAATATACGATATGGACTGAGTCCAACCCACTGTGTAATGTACAGAATGTAATATAAGATATGGACTGAGTCCAACCAACCTTGTATTGTACAGAATGTAATATAAGATATGGACTGAGTCCAACCCTCTGTGTTTTGTGCAGAATGTAATATAAGATATGGACTGAGTCCAACACACCTTGTGTTGTGCAGAATGTAATATAAGATTTGGACTGAGTCCAACCCACTGTGAAATATACAGAATGTAATATAAGATATGGACTGAGTCCACCCCACTGTGTATTGTACAGACTGTAATATAAGATATGGACTGATTCCAACCCACTGTGTATTGTACAGAATGTAAAAAAGATATGGACTGAGTCCAACCACTGTGTATTGCACAAAATGTAATATAATATATGGACTGAGTCCAACCGACTTTGTATTGTGCAGAATGCAATAGAAGATATGGACTCAGTCCAACCCACTGTGTATTGCACAGAATGTAATATAAGATATGGACTGAGTCCAACCCACTGTATATTGTACAGAATGTAATATCAGATATGGACTGAGTCCAACCCACTGTGTATTATACAGATTGTAATATAAGATATGGACTGAGTCCACCCCAGTGAGTAATGTACAGAATGTAATATAAGATATGGACTGAGTCCAATCCACGTTGCATTGTGCAGAATGTAATATAAGATATGGACTGAGTCCAACCAATTGTGTATTGTACAGAATGTAACATAAGATATGGACTGATTCCAACCCACTGTGCATTGTACAGAATGTAATATAATATACGGACTGAGTCGACCTCAACTTGTGTTATACAGAATGTAATATAAGATATGGACTGAGTCCACCCCACTGTGTATTGTACAGAATATAATATAAAATATGGTCTGAGTCCACCCCACTGTGTATTGTACAGAATGTGATATAAGATATGGATTGAGTCCACCCCACTGTGTATTGTACAGACTGTAATATAAGATATGGACAGAGTCCACCCCACTGTGTATTGTACAGAATGAATATAAGATATGGACTGAGTCCAACCCACTGTGTAATGTACAGAATGTAACATAAGATATGGACTGAGTCCAACCAACCTAGAATTGTTCAAAACGTAATATAAGATATGGACTGTGTCCAACCCACTGTGTATTGAACAGAATGTAATATAAGATATGGACTGAGTCCAACTCACTGTTTATTTTGCAGAATGAATTATAAGATATGGACTGAGTCCCACCCACTATGTATTGCACAAAATGAAATATAAGATATGGACTGAGTCCACCCCACTGTGTATTGTAGAGAATGTAATATACTATATGGACTGAGTCCAACCAACTGTATCATGTACAGAATGTAATATAAGATATGGACTGAGTCCAACCAACCTTGTATTGTACAGAATGTAATATAAGATATGGACTGAGTCCAACCCTCTGTGTATTGTGCAGAATGTAATATAAGATATGAACTGAGTCCAACACACCATGTATTGTGCAGAATGTAATATAAGATTTGGATTGTGTCCAACCCACTGTGAAATGTACAGAATGTAATATAAGATATGGACTGAGTCCACCCCACTGTGTATTGTACAGAATGTAATACTAGATATGGACTGAGTCCACCCCACTGTGTATTGTACAGAATGTAATACACTTTATGGACTGAGTCCAACCGACGATGTATTGTGCAGAATGCAATATAAGATATGGATTGAGTCCAACCCACTGTGTATCGTACAGACTGTAATATAAGATATGGACTGATTCCAACCCACTGTGCATTGTACAGAAAGTAATATACGATATGGACTGAGTCCAACCGACGTTGTATTGTGCAGAATGCAATAGAAGATATGGACTGAGTCCAACCAATGTGTATTGTACAGAATGTAATATACGATATGGACTGAGTCCAACCGACGTTGTATTGTGCAGAATGCAATAGAAGATATGGATTGAGTCCAACCCACTGTGTATTGCACAGAATGTAATATAAGATATGGACTGAGTCCAACCCACTGTATATTGTACAGAATGTAATATCAGATATGGAGTGAGTCCAACCCACTGTGTATTGTACAGATTTTAATATAAGATATGGACTGAGTCCAGCCCACTGAGTAATGTACAGAATGTAATATAAGATATGGACTGAGTCCAATCCACGTTGCATTGTGCAGAATGTAATATAAGATATGGACTGAGTCCAACCCATTGTGTATTGTACAGAATGTAACATAAGATATGGACTGATTCCAACCCACTGTGTATTGTACAGAATGTAATATAATATACGGACTGAGTCGACCTCAACTTGTGTTGTACAGAATGTAATATAAGATATGGACTGAGTCCACCCCACTGTGTATTGTACAGAATGTAATATAAAATATGGTCTGAGTCCACCCCACTGTGTATTGTACAGAATGTAATATAAGATATGGATTGAGTCCACCCCACTGTGTATTGTACAGACTGTAATATAAGATATGGACTGAGTCCACCCCACTGTGTATTGTACAGAATGAATATAAGATATGGACTGAGTCCAACCCACTGTGTAATGTACAGAATGTAATATAAGATATGGACTGAGTCCAACCAACCTAGAATTGTTCAAAATGTAATATAAGATATGGACTGAGTCCAACCCACTGTGTATTGCACAGAATGAAATATAAGATATGGACTGAGTCCACCCCACTGTGTATTGTAGAGAATGTAATATACTACATGGACTGAGTCCAACCCACTGTGTAATGTAGAAAATGTAATATGAGATATGGACTGAGTCCAACCAACCTTGTATTGTACAGAATGTAATATAAGATATGGACTGAGTCCAACCCTCTGTTTATTGTGCAGAATGTAATATAAGATATGGACTGAGTCCAACACACCTTGTATTGTGCAGAATGTAATATAAGATTTGGACTGAGTCCAACCCACTGTGAAATGTACAGAATGTAATATAAGATATGGACTGAGTCCACCCCACTGTGTATTGTACAGAATGTAATATAAGATATGGACTGAGTCCACCCCACTGTGTATTGAACAGAATGTAATATACTTTATGGACTGAGTCCAACCGACGATGTATTGTGCAGAATGCAAGATAAGATATGGATTGAGTCCACCCCACTGTGTATCGTACAGACTGTAATATAAGATATGGACTGATTCCAACCCACTGTGTATTGTACAGAAATTAAAAAAGATATGCACTGAGTCCAACCACTGTGTATTGTACAGAATGTAATATACGATATGGACTGAGTCCAACCGACGTTGTATTGTGCAGAATGCAATAGAAGATATGGACTGAGTCCAACCCACTGTGTATTGCACAGAATGTAATATAAGATATGGGCTGAGTCCAACCCACGTTGTATTGTGCAGAATGTAATATAAGATATGGACTGAGTCCAACCCACTGTGTATTGTACAGAATGTAACATAAGATATGGACTGAGTCCACCCCACTGTGTACTGTACAGAATGTAATATAAGATATGGACTGAGTCCTACTCACTGTTTATTGTGCATAATGAATTATACGATATGGACTGAGTCCAACCCACTGTCTATTGTGCAGAATGTAATATAAGATATGGACTGAGTCCACCCCACTGTGTGTTGTACAGAATGTAATACACTATATGGACTGAGTCCAACACACGTTGTATTGTGCAGAATGCAATATAAGATATGGACTGAGTCCAACCAACCTAGAATTGTTCAGAATGTAATTTAAGATATGGACTGAGTTGGGCCCACTGTGCATTGCTCAGAATGTAATATAAGATATGGACTGAGTCCAACTCACTGTTTATTGTGCAGAATGAATTATAACATATGGACTGAGTCCAACCCACTGGGTATTGCACAGAATGTAAGATAAGATATGGACTGAGTCCACCCCACTGTGTATTGTACAGAATGTAATATACTATATGGACTGAGTCCAACCCACTGTGTAATGTGCAGAATGTCATATAAGATATGGACTGAGTCCAACCAACCTTGTATTGTACAGAATGTAATATAAGATATGGACTGAGTCCAACCCTCTGTGTATTGTGCAGAATGTAATATAAGATATGGACTGAGTCCAACAAACCTTGTATTGTCAGAATGTAACATAAGATTTGGACTGAGTACAACCCACTGTGTAATGTACAGAATGTAATTTTAGATATGGACTGAGTCCACCCCACTGTGTATTGTACAGAATGTAATATAAGATATGGACTGAGTCCACCCCACTGTGTATTGTACAGAATGTAATATACTATATGGACTGAGTCCAACCGACGTTGTATTGTGCAGCATGCAATATAAGATATGGACTGAGTCCCACCCACTGTGCATTGTACAGAATGTAAGATAAGATCTCTTCTGAGTCCACCCCACTGTGTATTGTAAAGAATGTAATGTAAGATATGGACTGAGTCCCACCCACTGTGTATTGTACAGAATGTAATATAAGATCTGTTCTGAGTACAACCCACTGTGTATTGCACAGAATGTAATATAAGATCTTTTCTGAGTCCAACCCACTGTGTATTGTACAGAATGTAATATAAGATATGGACTGAGTCCACCCCACTGTGTATTGTACAGAATGTAATATAAAATATGAACTGAGTCCACCCCACTGTGTATTGTACAGAATGTAATATAAGATATGGACTGAGTCCAACCCACGTTGTATTGTGCAGAATATAATATAAGATATGGACTGAGTCCAACCCACTGTGTATTGTATAGAATGTAATATAAGATATGGACTGAGTCCACCCCACTGTGTATTGTACAGAATGTAATATAATATATGCACTGAGTCCAACCCACTGTGTGTTGTTACAGACTGTAATATAAGATAAGGACTGATTCCAACCCACTGTGTATTGTACAGAATGTAACAAAGATATGGACTGAGTCCAACCACTGTGTATTGTACAGAAAGTAATATACGATATGGACTGAGTCCAACCGACGTTGTATTGTGCAGAATGCAATGGAAGATATGGACTGAGTACAACCCACTGTGTATTGCACAGAATGTAATATAAGATATGGACTGAGTCCAACCCAGTGTGTATTGTACAGAATGTAATATAAAATATGAACTGAGTCCACCCCACTGTGTATTGTACAGTATGTAATATAAGATATGAACTCAGTCCCACCCACTGTGCATTGTACAGAATGTAAGATAAGATCTCTTCTGAGTCCACCCCACTGTGTATTGTAAAGAATGTAATGTAAGATATTGACTGAGTCCCACCCACTGTGTATTGTACAGAATGTAATATAAGATCTGTTCTGAGTACAACCCACTGTGTATTGCACAGAATGTAATATAAGATCTTTTCTGAGTCCAACCCACTGTGTATTGTACAGAATGTAATATAAGATATGGACTGAGTCCACCCCACTGTGTATTGTACAGAATGTAACATAAAATATGAACTGAGTCCCACCCACTGCGTATTGTACAGAATGTAATATAAGATCTGTTCTGAGTCCAACCCACTGTGTATTGTACAGAATGTAATATAAGATATGGACTGAGTCCACCCCACTGTGTATTGCACAGAATGTAATATAAGATATGGACTGATTCCAACCCACTGTGTATTGTACAGAATGTAATATAAGATATGGACTGAGTCCACCCCACTGTGTATTGTACAGAATGTAATATAAAATATGAACTGAGTCCACCCCACTGTGTATTGTACAGAATGTAATATAAGATATGGACTGAGTCCAACCCACGTTGTATTGTGCAGAATGTAATATAAGATATGGACTGAGTCCAACTCACTGTGTATTGTATAGAATGTAATATAAGATATGGACTGAGTCCACCCCACTGTGTATTGTCAGAATGTAATATAATATATGGACTGAGTCCAACCCACTGTGTGTTGTACAGAATGTAATATAAGATATGGACTGAGTCCAACAAACCTTGTATTGTCAGAATGTAACATAAGATTTGGACTGAGTCCAACCCACTGTGTAATGTACAGAATGTAATATAAGATATGGTCTGAGTCCACCCCACTGTGTATTGTACAGAACGTAATATAAGATATGGACTGAGTCCACCCCACTGTGTATTGTACAGAATGTAATATACTATATGGACTGAGTCCAACCCACTGTGTGTTGTTACAGAATGTAATATAAGATATGGACTCAGTCCACCCCACTGCGTAATATCCAGAATTTAATATGAGATATGGACTGAGTCAACCGCACTGTGTCATGTACAGAATGTAATATCAGATACGGACTGAGTCCAACCCAATGTGTATTGTACAGAATGTAATATAAGATACGGACTGAGTCCAACCCAATGTGTATTGTACAGAATGTAATATAAGATATGGACTGAGTCCAACCCACTGTCTATTGTACAGAATGTAATATAAGAACCGTTCTGAGTCGAATCCACTGTGTATTGTACAGAATGTAACATAAAATATGAACTGAGTCCCACCCACTGCGTATTGTACAGAATGTAATATAAGATCTGTTCTGAGTCCAACCCACTGTGTATTGTACAGAATGTAATATAAGATATGGACTGAGTCCACCCCACTGTGTATTGCACAGAATGTAATATAAGATATGGACTGATTCCAACCCACTGTGTATTGTACAGAATGTAATATAAGATATGGACTGAGTCCACCCCACTGTGTATTGTACAGAATGTAATATAAAATATGAACTGAGTCCACCCCACTGTGTATTGTACAGAATGTAATATAAGATATGGACTGAGTCCAACCCACGTTGTATTGTGCAGAATGTAATATAAGATATGGACTGAGTCCAACTCACTGTGTATTGTATAGAATGTAATATAAGATATGGACTGAGTCCACCCCACTGTGTATTGTCAGAATGTAATATAATATATGGACTGAGTCCAACCCACTGTGTGTTGTACAGAATGTAATATAAGATATGGACTGAGTCCAACAAACCTTGTATTGTCAGAATGTAACATAAGATTTGGACTGAGTCCAACCCACTGTGTAATGTACAGAATGTAATATAAGATATGGTCTGAGTCCACCCCACTGTGTATTGTACAGAATGTAATATAAGATATGGACTGAGTCCACCCCACTGTGTATTGTACAGAATGTAATATACTATATGGACTGAGACCAACCGACGTTGTATTGTGCAGCATGCAATATAAGATATGGACTGAGTCTCCCCCACTGTGCATTGTACAGAATGTAAGATAAGAACTCTTCTGAGTCCACCCCACTGTGTATTGTAAAGAATGTAATATAAGATATGGACTGAGTCCCACCCACTGTGTATTGTACAGAATGTAATATAAGATCTGTTCTGAGTCCAACCCACTGTGTATTGCACAGAATGTTATATAAGATCTGTTCTGAGTCCAAACCACTGTGTATTGCACAGAATGTTATATAAGATCTGTTCTGAGTCCAACCCACTGTGTATTGTACAGAATGTAATATAAGATCTGTTCTGAGTCCAACCCACTGTGTATTGTACAGAATGAAATATAAAATATGGACTGAGTCCAACCCACTGTGTATTGTATAGAATGTAATATAAGATATGGACTGAGTCCACCCCACTGTGTATTGTACAGAATGTAATATAATATATGCACTGAGTCCAACCCACTGTGTGTTGTTACAGAATGTAATATAAGATATGGACTCAGTCCACCCCACTGCGTAATATCCAGAATTTAATATGAGATATGGACTGAGTCAACCGCACTGTGTCATGTACAGAATGTAATATCAGATACGGACTGAGTCCAACCCAATGTGTATTGTACAGAATGTAATATAAGATACGGACTGAGTCCAACCCAATGTGTATTGTACAGAATGTAATATAAGATATGGACTGAGTCCAACCCACTGTCTATTGTACAGAATGTAATATAAGAACCGTTCTGAGTCGAATCCACTGTGTATTGTACAGAATGTAACATAAAATATGAACTGAGTCCCACCCACTGCGTATTGTACAGAATGTAATATAAGATCTGTTCTGAGTCCAACCCACTGTGTATTGTACAGAATGTAATATAAGATATGGACTGAGTCCACCCCACTGTGTATTGCACAGAATGTAATATAAGATATGGACTGATTCCAACCCACTGTGTATTGTACAGAATGTAATATAAGATATGGACTGAGTCCACCCCACTGTGTATTGTACAGAATGTAATATAAAATATGAACTGAGTCCACCCCACTGTGTATTGTACAGAATGTAATATAAGATATGGACTGAGTCCAACCCACGTTGTATTGTGCAGAATGTAATATAAGATATGGACTGAGTCCAACTCACTGTGTATTGTATAGAATGTAATATAAGATATGGACTGAGTCCACCCCACTGTGTATTGTCAGAATGTAATATAATATATGGACTGAGTCCAACCCACTGTGTGTTGTACAGAATGTAATATAAGATATGGACTGAGTCCAACAAACCTTGTATTGTCAGAATGTAACATAAGATTTGGACTGAGTCCAACCCACTGTGTAATGTACAGAATGTAATATAAGATATGGTCTGAGTCCACCCCACTGTGTATTGTACAGAACGTAATATAAGATATGGACTGAGTCCACCCCACTGTGTATTGTACAGAATGTAATATACTATATGGACTGAGTCCAACCGACGTTGTATTGTGAAGCATGCAATATAAGATATGGACTGAGTCTCCCCCACTGTGCATTGTACAGAATGGAAGATAAGATCTCTTCTGAGTCCACCCCACTGTGTATTGTAAAGAATGTAATATAAGATATGGACTGAGTCCCACCCACTGTGTATTGTACAGAATGTAATATAAGATCTGTTCTGAGTCCAACCCACTGTGTATTGTACAGAATGTTATATAAGATCTGTTCTGAGTCCAACCCACTGTGTATTGTACAGAATGTAATATAAGATCTGTTCTGAGTCCAACCGACTGTGTATTGTACAGAATGTAATATAAGATATGGACTGAGTCCACCCCACTGTGTATTGTACAGAATGTAATATAAAATATGAACTGAGTCCACCCCACTGTGTATTGTACAGAATGTAATATAAGATATGGACTGAGTCCAACCCACGTTGTATTGTGCAGAATGAAATATAATATATGGACTGAGTCCAACCCACTGTGTATTGTATAGAATGTAATATAAGATATGGACTGAGTCCACCCCACTGTGTATTGTACAGAATGTAATATAATATTTGCACTGAGTCCAACCCACTGTGTGTTGTTGCAGAATGTAATATAAGATATGGACTCAGTCCACCCCACTGTGTAATGTCCAGAATTTAATATGAGATATGGACTGAGTCCACCCCACTGTGTAATGTACAGAATGTAATATCAGATACGGACTGAGTCCAACCCAATGTGTATTGTACACAAAGTAATATAAGATATGGACTGAGTCCAACCCACTGTGTATTGTACAGAATGTAATATAAGATATGGACTGAGTCCAACCCACTGTGTATTGTACAGAATGTAATATAAGGACCGTTCTGAGTCGAATCCACTGTGTATTGTACAGAATGTAACATAAAATATGAACTGAGTCCCACCCACTGCGTATTGTACAGAATGTAATATAAGATCTGTTCTGAGTCCAACCCACTGTGTATTGTACAGAATGTAATATAAGATATGGACTGAGTCCACCCCACTGTGTATTGCACAGAATGTAATATAAGATATGGACTGATTCCAAACCACGTTGTATTGTGCAGAATGTAATATAAGATATGGACTGAGTCCAACCCACTGTGTATTGTATTGAATGTAATATAAGATATGGACTGAGTCCACCCCACTGTGTATTGTGCAGAATGTAATATAATATACGGACTGAGTCCAACCCACTGCGTGTTGTACAGTATGTAATATAAGATATGGACTCAGTCCACCCCACTGTGTAATGTCCAGAATTTAATATGAGATATGGACTGACTCCACCCCACTGTGTTATGTGCAGAATGTAATATAAGATATGGACTGAGTCCAACCCACTGTGTAATGTACATAATGTAATATAAGATATGGACCGAGTCCACCCCACGGTGTATTGTACAGAATGTAATACAAGATATGGACTGAGTCCAACTCACTGTTTATTGTGCAGAATGAATTATAAGATATGGACTGAGTCCAACCCACTGTCTATTGTGCAGAATGTAATATAAGATATGGACTGAGTCCACCCCACTGTGTGTTGTACAGAATGTAATATACTATATGGACTGAGTCCAACCCACGTTGTATTGTGCAGAATGCAATATAAGATATGGACTGAGTCCAAAAAACCTTGAATTGTTCAGAATGTAATTTAAGATATGGACTGAGTTAGACCCACTGTGCATTGCACAGATTGTAATATAAGATATGGACTGAGTCCAACTCACTGTTTATTGTGCAGAATGAATTATAACATATGGACTGAGTCCAACCCACTTGGTATTGTACAGAATGTAAGATAAGATATGGACTGAGTCCACCCCACTGTGTATTGTACAGAATGGAATATACTATATGGACTGAGTCAAAACCACTGTGTAATGTGCAGAATGTAATATAAGATATGGACTGAGTCCAACCAACCTTGTGTTGTACAGAATGTACTATAAGATATGGACTGAGTCCAACCCTCTGTGTATTGTGCAGAATGTAATATAAGATATGGACTGAGTCCAACAAACCTTGTATTGTCAGAATGTAACATAAGATTTGGACTGAGTCCAACCCACTGTGTAATATACAGTATGTAATATAAGATATGGACTGAGTCCACCCCACTGTGTATTGTACAGAATGTAATATAAGATATGGACTGAGTCCACCCCACTGTGTATTGTACAGAATGTAATATACTATATGGACTGAGTCCAACCGACGTTGTATTGTGCAGCATGCAATATAAGATATGGACTGAGTCTACCCCACTGTGCATTGTACAGAATGTAAGATAAGATCTCTTCTGAGTCCACCCCACTGTGTATTGTAAAGAATGTAATATAAGATATGGACTGAGTCCCACCCACTGTGTATTGTACAGAATGTAATATAAGATCTGTTCTGAGTCCAACCCACTGTGTATTGTACAGAATGTAATATAAGATCTGTTCTGAGTCCAACCCACTGTGTATTGTACAGAATGTAATATAAGATCTGTTCTGAGTCCAACCCACTGTGTATTGTACAGAATGTAATATAAGATATGGACTGAGTCCACCCCACTGTGTATTGTACAGAATGTAACATAAAATATGAACTGAGTCCACCCCACTGTGTATTGTACAGAATGTAATATAAGATATGGACTGAGTCCAACCCACGTTGTATTGTGCAGAATGTAATATAAGATATGGACTGAGTCCAACCCACTGTGTATTGTACAGAATGTAATATAAGATATGGACTGAGTCCACCCCACTGTGTATTGCACAGAATGTAATATAAGATATGGACTGATTCCAAACCACGTTGTATTGTGCAGAATGTAATATAAGATATGGACTGAGTCCAACCCACTGTGTATTGTATTGAATGTAATATAAGATATGGACTGAGTCCACCCCACTGTGTATTGTGCAGAATGTAATATAATATACGGACTGAGTCCAACCCACTGCGTGTTGTACAGTATGTAATATAAGATATGGACTCAGTCCACCCCACTGTGTAATGTCCAGAATTTAATATGAGATATGGACTGACTCCACCCCACTGTGTTATGTGCAGAATGTAATATAAGATATGGAATGAGTCCAAACCACTGTGCAATGTACAGAATTTAATATAAGATATGGACTGAGTCCAACCCACTGTGTATTTTACAGAATGTAATATAAGATATGGGCTGAGTCCAACCCACTGTGTATTGTACAGAATGTAATATATGAACTGTTCTGAGTCCACCCCACTGTGTATTGTACAGAATGTAATATAATATATGGACTGATTCCAACCCACTGTGTGTTGTACAGAATGTAATATAAGATATGGACTGAGTCCACCACACTGTGTCATGAGCAGAATTTTATAGAAGATATGGACTGAGTCCAACCCACTGTGTAATGTACATAATGTAATATAAGATATGGACCGAGTCCACCCCACGGTGTATTGTACAGAATGTAATACAAGATATGGACTGAGTCCAACTCACTGTTTATTGTGCAGAATGAATTACAAGATATGGACTGAGTCCAACCCACTGTCTATTGTGCAGAATGTAATATAAGATATGGACTGAGTCCACCCCACTGTGTGTTGTACAGAATGTAATATACTATATGGACTGAGTCCAACTCACGTTGTATTGTGCAGAATGTAATATAAGATATGGACTGAGTCCAAAAAACCTTGAATTGTTCAGAATGTAATTTAAGATATGGACTGAGTTAGACCCACTGTGCATTGCACAGATTGTAATATAAGATATGGACTGAGTCCAACTCACTGTTTATTGTGCAGAATGAATTATAACATATGGACTGAGTCCAACCCACTTGGTATTGTACAGAATGTAAGATAAGATATGGACTGAGTCCACCCCACTGTGTATTGTACAGAATGGAATATACTATATGGACTGAGTCAAAACCACTGTGTAATGTGCAGAATGTAATATAAGATATGGACTGAGTCCAACCAACCTTGTGTTGTACAGAATGTACTATAAGATATGGACTGAGTCCAACCCTCAGTGTATTGTGCAGAATGTAATATAAGATATGGACTGAGTCCAACAAACCTTGTATTGTCAGAATGTAACATAAGATTTGGACTGAGTCCAACCCACTCTGTAATATACAGTATGTAATATAAGATATGGACTGAGTCCACCCCACTGTGTATTGTACAGAATGTAATATAAGATATGGACTGAGTCCACCCCACTGTGTATTGTACAGAATGTAATATACTATATGGACTGAGTCCAACCGACGTTGTATTGTGCAGCATGCAAAATAAGATATGGACTGAGTCTACCCCACTGTGCATTGTACAGAATGTAAGATAAGATCTCTTCTGAGTCCACCCCACTGTGTATTGTAAAGAATGTAATATAAGATATGGACTGAGTCCCACCCACTGTGTAATGTACAGAATGTAATATAAGATATGGACCGAGTACACCACACTGTGTATTGCACAGAATGTAATATAAGATATGGACTGAGTCCAACTCACTGTTTATTGTGCAGAATGAATTATAAGATATGGACTGAGTCCAACCCACTGTCTATTGTGCAGAATGTAATATAAGATATGGACTAAGTCCACCCCACTGTGTGTTGTACAGAATGTAATATACTATATGGACTGAGTCCAACCCACGTTGTATTCTGCAGAATGTAATATAAGATATGGACTGAGTCCAACTCACTGTTTATTGTGCAGAATGAATTATAACATATGGACTGAGTCCAACCCACTGGGTATTGCACAGAATGTAAGATAAGATATGGACTGAGTCCACCACACTGTGTATTGTACAGAATGAAATATACTATATGGACTGAGTCAAACCCACTGTGTGATGTACAGAATGTAATATAAGATATGGACTGAGTCCAACCAACCTTGTATTGTACAGAATGTACTACAAGATATGGACTGAGTCCAACCCTCTGTGTATTGTGCAGAATGTAATATAAGATATGGACTGAGTCCAACAAACCTTGTATTGTCAGAATGTAACATAAGATTTGGACTGAGTCCAACCCACTGTGTAATGTACAGAATGTAATATAAGATATGGACTGAGTCCACCCCAATGTGTAATGTACAGAATGTAATATAAGATACGGACTGAGTCCAACCCAATGTGTATTGTATACAATGTAATATAAGATATGGACTGAGTCCAACCCACTGTGTATTGTACATAATGGAATATAAGATATGGACTGAGTCCAACCCACTGTGTATTGTACAGAATGTAATATAAGAACCGTTCTGAGTCCAATGCACTGTGTATTGTACAGAATGTAACATAAAATATGAACTGAGTCCCACCCACTGTGTATTGTACAGAATGTAATATAAGATATGGACTGAGTCCACCCCACTGTGTATTGTACAGAATGTGATATAAAATATGAACTGAGTCCACCCCACTGTGTATTGTACAGAATGTAATATAAGATATGGACTGAGTCCAACCCACGTTGTATTGTGCAGAATGTAATATAAGATATGGACTGAGTCCAACCCACTGTGTATTGTATAGAATGTAATATAAGATATGGACTGAGTCCACCCCACTGTGTATTGTGCAGAATGTAATATAATATATGGACTGAGTCCAACCCACTGTGTGTTGTACAGAATGTAATATAAGATATGGACTCAGTCCACCCCACTGTGTAATGTCCAGAATTTAATATGAGATATGGACTGACTCCACCCCACTGTGTTATGTGCAGAATGTAATATAAGATATGGAATGAGTCCAAACCACTGTGCAATGTACAGAATGTAATATAAGATATGGACTGAGTCCAACCCACTGTGTATTGTACAGAATGTAATATAAGATATTGACTGAGTCCAACCCATTGTGTATTGTACAGAATGTAACATATGAACTGTTCTGAGTCCAATCCACTGTGTATTGTACAGAATGTAATATAAGATATGGACTGAGTCCACCCCACTGTGTATTGTACAGATTGTAATATAAGATATGGATTGAGTCCACCCCACTGTGTATTGTTCAGATTGTAATATAAGATATGGATAGAGTCCACCCCACTGTGTGTTGTTCAGATTGTAATATAAGATATGGACTGAGTCCAACCCACTGGCTAATGTACAGAATGTAATATAAGATATGGACTGAGTCCAACCAACCTTGTATTGTACAGAATATAATATAAGATATGGACTGAGTCCAACCCACTGTGTATTGTACAGAATGTAATATAATATATGGACTGAGTCCAATTCGCCTTGTGTTATTCAGAATGTAATATAAGATATGGACTGAGTCCACTCCACTGTGTATTGCACAGAATGGAATATAGGATATGGACTGAGTCCAACCCACTGTGTATTGTGCAGATTGTAATATATGATATGGACTGAGTCCACCCCACTGTGCATTGTACAGAATGTAATATAAGATATGGACTGAGTCCAACCCACTGTGTCATGTTACAAAATGTAATATAAGATATGGACTGAGTCCAACCAACCTTGTATTGTACAGAATGTAATATATAATATGGACTGATTCCAACCCACTGTGTATTGTACAGAATGTAATATACTATATCGACTGAGTCCAACCCACGTTGTATTGTGCAGAATGTAATATAAGATATGGACTGAGTCCAACTCACTGTTTATTGTGAAGAATGAATTATAAGATATGGACTGAGTCCAACCCACTATGTATTGCACAGAATGTAATATAAGATATGGACTGACTCCACCCCACTGCGTATTGTACAGAATGTAATATAAGATATGGAATGAGTCCACCCCACTGTGTATTGTGCAGAATGTAATATACTATATGGACTGAGTCCACCCCACTGTGTATTGTACAGAATGTAATATAAGATATGGACTGAGTCCAACCCACTGTGTATTGTACAGAATGTAATATAAGATATGGACTGAGTCCACCTCACCTTGTAACATACAGAATGTAATACAAGATATGGACTGAGTCCACCCCACTGTGTATTGTACAGATTGTAATGTAAGATATGGACGGAGTCCACCCCACTGTGTAATGTACAGAATGTAATATAAGATATGGACTGAGTCCACCCCACTGCGTATTGTACAGAATGTAATATAAGATATGGACTGAGTCCCACCCACTGTGTCATGTACAAAATGTAATAATAGATATGGACTGAGTCCAACCAACCTTGTATTGTACAGAATGTCATATAAGATATGGACTGAGTCCAACCCACTGTGTATTGTACAGAATGTAATATAAGATATGGACTGAGTCCAACCAACCTTGTATTGTACAGAATGTAATATAAGATATGGAATGAGTCCACCCCACTGTGTATTGTGCAGAATGTAATATACTATATGGACTGAGTCCAACCCACTGTGTATTGTACAGAATGTAATATAAGATATGGACTGAGTCCAACCCACTGTGTATTGTACAGAATGTAATATAAGATATGGACTGAGTCCAACTCACTGTGTATTGTACAGATTGTAATATAAGATTTGGACGGAGTCCAAACCATTGTGTAATATACAGAATGTAATATAAGATATGGACTGAGTCCACCCCACTGTGTATTGTACAGAATGTAATATAATATATGGACTTAGTCCAACCCACTGTGTATTCTACAGAATGTAATATAAGATATGGACTGAGTCCAACTCACTGTTTATTGTGAAGAATGAATTATAAGATATGGACTGAGTCCAACCCACTATGTATTGCACAGAATGTAATATAAGATATGGACTGACTCCACCCCACTGCGTATTGTACAGAATGTAATATAAGATATGGAATGAGTCCACCCCACTGTGTATTGTGCAGAATGTAATATACTATATGGACTGAGTCCACCCCACTGTGTATTGTACAGAATGTAATATAAGATATGGACTGAGTCCAACCCACTGTGTATTGTACAGAATGTAATATAAGATATGGACTGAGTCCACCTCACCTTGTAACATACAGAATGGAATATAAGATATGGACTGAGTCCAACCCACTGTGTAATGTACAGAATGTAATATAAGATATGGACTGAGTCCAACCCACTGTGTGTTGCACAGAATGAAATATAAGATATGGACTGAGTCCACCCCACTGTGTATTGTACAGAATGTAATATAAGATATGGACTGAGTCCCACCCACTGTGTCATGTACAAAATGTAATAATAGATATGGACTGAGTCCAACCAACCTTGTATTGTACAGAATGTCATATAAGATATGGACTGAGTCCAACCCACTGTGTATTGTACAGAATGTAATATAAGATATGGACTGAGTCCAACCAACCTTGTATTGTACAGAATGTAATATAAGATATGGAATGAGTCCACCCCACTGTGTATTGTGCAGAATGTAATATACTATATGGACTGAGTCCAACCCACTGTGTATTGTACAGAATGTAATATAAGATATGGACTGAGTCCAACCCACTGTGTATTGTACAGAATGTAATATAAGATATGGACTGAGTCCAACTCACTGTGTATTGTACAGATTGTAATATAAGATTTGGACGGAGTCCAAACCATTGTGTAATATACAGAATGTAATATAAGATATGGACTGAGTCCACCCCACTGTGTATTGTACAGAATGTAATATAATATATGGACTTAGTCCAACCCACTGTGTATTCTACAGAATGTAATATAAGATCTGTTCTGAGTCCAACCCACTGTTTATTGTGCAGAATGAATTATACGATATGGACTGAGTCCAACCCACTGTGTACTGCACAGAATGTAATATAAGATATGGACTGAGTCCACCCCACTGTGTATTGTGCAGATTGTAATATATGATATGGACTGAGTCCACCCCACTGTGTATTGTACAGAATGTAATATAAGATATGGACTGAGTCCAACCCACTGTGTCATGTTACAAAATGTAATATAAGATATGGACTGAGTCCACCCCACTGTGTATTGTACAGAATGTAATATAAGATATGGACTGAGTCCAACTCACTGTGTATTGTACAGATTGTAATATAAGATATGGACGGAGTCCACCCCATTGTGTAATGTACAGAATGTAATATAAGATATGGACTGAGTCCACCCCACTGTGTATTGTACAGAATGTAATATAATATATGGACTGAGTCCAACCCACTGTGTATTCTACAGAATGTAATATAAGATCTGTTCTGAGTCCAACCCACTGTTTATTGTGCAGAATAAATTATACGATATGGACTGAGTCCAACCCACTGTGTACTGCACAGAATGTAATATAAGATATGGACTGAGTCCACCCCACTGTGTATTGTACAGAATGTAATATACTATATGGACTGAGTCCAACCCACGTTGTATTGTACAGAATGGAATGTAAGATATGGACTGAGTCCAACCCACTGTGTAATGTACCGAATATAATATAAGATATGGACTGAGTCCACCCCACTGTGTACTGCACAGAATGTAATATAAGATATGGACTGAGTCCACCCAACTGTGTATTGTACAGAATGTAATATACTATATGGACTGAGTCCAACCCACGTTGTATTGTGCAGAATGTAATATAAGTTATGGACTGAGTCCACCCCACTGTGTATTGTACAGAATGAAATATAAGATATGGACTGAGTCCAACCCACTGTGTAATGTACAGAATGTAAGATAAGATATGGACTGAGTCCAACCCACTGTGTATTGTACAGAATGTAATATAAGATATGGACTGAGTCCAACCCATTGTGTATTGTACAGAATGTAATATATGAACTGTTCTGAGTCCAATCCACTGTGTATTGTACAGAATGTAATATAAGATATGGACTGAGTCCACCCCACTGTGTATTGTACAGATTGTAATATAAGATATGGATTGAGTCCACCCCACTGTGTATTGTGCAGAATGAAATATAAGATATGGACTGAGTCCAACCCACTGGCTAATGTACAGAATGTAATATAAGATATGGACTGAGTCCAACCAACCTTGTATTTTACAGAATATAATATAAGATATGGACTGAGTCCAACCCACTGTGTATTGTACAGAATGTAATATAATATATGGAATGAGTCCAATTCGCCTTGTGTTATACAGAATGTAATATAAGATATGGACTGAGTCCACTCCACTGTGTATTGCACAGAATGGAATATAGGATATGGACTGAGTCCAACCCACTGTGTATTGTGCAGATTGTAATATATGATATGGACTGAGTCCACCCCACTGTGTATTGTACAGAATGTAATATAAGATATGGACTGAGTCCAACACACTGTGTCATGTTACAAAATGTAATATAAGATATGGACTGAGTCCAACCAACCTTGTATTGTACAGAATGTAATATATAATATGGACTGATTCCAACCCACTGTGTATTGTACAGAATGTAATATACTATATGGACTGAGTCCAACCCACGTTGTATTGTGCAGAATGTAACATAAGATATGGACTGAGTCCAACTCACTGCTTATTGTGAAGAATGAATTATAAGATATGGACTGAGTCCAACCCACTATGTATTGCACAGAATGTAATATAAGATATGGACTGACTCCACCCCACTTTGTATTGTACAGAATATAATATACTATATGGACTGAGTCCAACCCACGTTGTATTGTGCAGAATGTAATATGAGATATGGAGTGAGTCCAACCCACTGTGTATTTTACAGAAAGTAATATAAGATATGGACTGAGTCCAACCAACCTTGTATTGTACAGAATGTAATATTAGATATGGACTGTGTCCACCCCACTGTGTATTGTACAGAATGTAATATAAGATATGGAATGAGTCCACCCCACTATGTATTGTGCAGAATGTAATATACTATATGGACTGAGTCCACCCCACTGTGTATTGTACAGAATGTAACACAAGATATGGACTGAGTCCAACCCACTGTGTATTGTACAGAATGTAATATAAGATATGGACTGAGTCCACCTCACCTTGTAACATACAGAATGTAATACAAGATATGGACTGAGTCCACCCCACTGTGTATTGGACAGAATGTAATATAAGATATGGACGGAGTCCACCCCACTGTGTAATGTACAGAATGTAATATAAGATATGGACTGAGTCCACCCCACTGTGTATTGTACAGAATGTAATATTATATATGGACTGAGTCCAACCCACTGAGTATTCTACAGAATGTAATATAAGATCTGTTCTGAGTCCAACCCACTGTTTATTGTGCAGAATGAATTATACGATATGGACTGAGTCCAACCCACTGTGTACTGCACAGAATGTAATATAAGATACGGACTGAGTACACCCCACTGTGTATTGTACAGAATGTAATATACTATATGGACTGAGTCCAACCCACGTTGTATTGTACAGAATGTAATATAAGATATCGACTGAGTCCAACCCACTGTGTATTGTACAGAATGTAATATAATATATGGACTGAGTCCACTTCACCTTGTATTATACAGAATGTAATATAAGATATGGACTGAGTCCACCCCACTGTGTATTGCATAGAATGGAATATAAGATATGGACTGAGTCCAACCCACTGTGTAATGTACAGAATGGAATATAAGATATGGACTGAGTCCAACCCACTGTGTATTGTACAGAATGTAAGATAATATATGGACTGAGTCCACTTCACCTTGTATTATACAGAATGTAATATAAGATATGGACTGAGTCCACCCCACTGTGTATTGTACAGAATGTAATATAAGATATGGACTGAGTCCCACCCACTGTGTCATGTAACAAATGTAATAATAGATATGGACTGAGTCCAACCAACCTTGTATTGTACAGAATGTCATATAAGATATGGACTGAGTCCAACCCACTGTGTATTGTACAGAATGTAATATAAGATATGGACTGAGTCCAACCAACCTTGTATTGTACAGAATGTAATATAAGATTTGGACTGAGTCCAACCCACTGTGTAATGTACAGAATGTAATATAAGATATGGACTGAGTCCACCCCACTGTGTATTGTACAGAATGTAATAAAAGATATGGAATGAGTCCACCCAACTGTGTATTGTGCAGAATGTAATATACTATATGGACTGAGTCCAACCCACTGTGTATTGCACAGAATGTAATATAAGATATGGACTGAGTCCAAACAACCTTGTATTGTACAGAATATAATATAAGATATGGACTGAGTCCAACCCACTGTGTATTGTACAGAATGTAATATAATATATGGACTGAATCCAATTCGCCTTGTGTTATACAGAATGTAATATAAGATATGGACTGAGTCCACTCCACTGTGTATTGCACAGAATGGAATATAGGATGTGGAATGAGTCCAACCCACTGTGTATTGTGCAGATTGTAATATATGATATGGACTGAAACCACCCCACTGTGTATTGCACAGAATGTAATATAAGATATGGACTGAGTCCAACCCACTGTGTCATGTTACAAAATGTAATATAAGATTTGGACTGAGTCCAACCAACCTTGTATTGTACAGAATGTAATATATAACATGGACTGATTCCAACCCACTGTGTATTGTACAGAATGTAATATACGATATCGACTGAGTCCAACCCACGTTGTATTGTGCAGAATGTAATATAAGATATGGACTGACTCCAACTCACTGTTTATTGTGAAGAATGAATCATAAGATATGGACTGAGTCCAACCCACTATGTATTGCACAGAATGTAATATAAGATATGGACTGACTCCACCCCACTGTGCATTGTACAGAATATAATATACTATATGGACTGAGTCCAACCCACGTTGTATTGTGCAGAATGTAATATAAGATATGGAGTGAGTCCAACCCACTGTGTAATGTACAGAATGTAATATAAGATATGGACTTAGTCCACCCCACTGTGTATTGTACAGAATGTAATATAAGATATGGAATGAGTCCACCCCACTATGTATTGTGCAGAATGCAATATACTATATGGACTGAGTCCACCCCACTGTGTATTGTACAGAATGTAATATAAGATATGGACTGAGTCCACCTCACCTTGTAACATACAGAATGTAATACAAGATATGGACTGAGTCCACCCCACTGTGTATTGTACAGAATGTAATATAAGATATGGACTGAGTCCAACTCACTGTGTATTGTACAGATTGTAATATAAGATATGGACGGAGTCCACCCCACTGTGTAATGTACAGAATGTAATATAAGATATGGACTGAGTCCACCCCACTGTGTATTGTACAGAATGTAATATTATATATGGACTGAGTCCAACCCACTGTGTATTCTACAGAATGTAATATAAGATCTGTTCTGAGTCCAACCCACTGTTTATTGTGCAGAATGAATTATACGATATGGACTGAGTCCAACCCACTGTGTACTGCACAGAATGTAATATAAGATACGGACTGAGTACACCCCACTGTGTATTGTACAGAATGTAATATACTATATGGACTGAGTCCAACCCACGTTGTATTGTACAGAATGTAATATAAGATATCGACTGAGTCCAACCCACTGTGTATTGTACAGAATGTAATATAATATATGGACTGAGTCCACTTCACCTTGCATTGTACAGAATGTAATATAAGATATGGACTGAGTCCACCCCACTGTGTATTGCACAGATTGGAATATAATATATGGACTGAGTCCACTTCACCTTCTATTATACAGAATGTAATATAAGATATGGACTGAGTCCACCCCACTGTGTATTGTACAGAATGTAATATAAGATATGGACTGAGTCCCACCCACTGTGTATTGTACAGAATGTAATATAAGATTTGGAATGAGTCCACCCCACTATGTATTGTGCAGAATGTAATATACTATATGGACTGAGTCCACCCCACTGTGTATTGTACAGAATGTAATATAAGACATGGACTGAGTCCAACCCACTGTGTATTGTACAGAATGTAATATAAGATATGGACTGAGTCCACCTCACCTTGTAACATACAGAATGTAATACAATATATGGACTGAGTCCACCCCACTGTGTATTGTACAGAATGTAATATAAGATATGGACTGAGTCCCACCCACTGTGTCATGTACAAAATGTAATAACAGATATGGACTGAGTCCAACCAACCTTGTATTGTACAGAATGTCATATAAGATATGGACTGAGTCCAACCCACTGTGTATTGTACAGAATGTAATATAAGATATGGACTGAGTCCAACCAACCTTGTATTGTACAGAATGTAATATAAGATTTGGACTGAGTCCAACCCACTGTGTAATGTACAGAATGTAATATAAGATATGGACTGAGTCCACCCCACTGTGTATTGTACAGAATGTAATATAAGATATGGAATGAGTCCAGCCCACTGTGTATTGTGCAGAATATAATATGCTATATGGACTGAGTCCAACCCACTGTGTATTGCACAGAATGTATTATAAGATATGGACTGTGTCCAACCCACTGTGTATTGTACAGAATGTAATATAAGATATGGACTGAGTCCAACCCACTGTGCATTGTACAGAATGTAATATAAGATATGGACTGAGTCCACCTCACCTTGTATTATACAGAATGTAATACAAGATATGGACTGAGTTCACCCCACTGTGTATTGTACAGAATGTAATATAAGATATGGACTGAGTCCAACTCACTGTGTATTGTACAGAATGTAATATAAGATATGGACTGAGTCCACCCCACTGTGTATTGTACAGAATGTAACATAATATATGGACTGAGTCCAACCCACTGTGTATTCTACAGAATGTAATATAAGATCTGTTCTGAGTCCAACCCACTGTTTATTGTGCAGAATGAATTATACGATATGGACTGAGTCCAACCCACTGTGTACTGCACAGAATGTAATTTAAGATATGGACTGAGTCCACCCCACTGTGTATTGTACAGAATGTAATATAAGATATGGACTGAGTCCAACCAACCTTGTATTGTACAGAATGTAATATAAGATATGGACTGTGTCCACCCCACTGTGTATTGTACAGAATGTAATATAAGATATGGAATGAGTCCACCCCACTATGTATTGTGCAGGATGTAATATACTATATGGACTGAGTCCACCCCACTGTGTATTGTACAGAATGTAATATAAGATATGGACTGAGTCCACTTCACCTTGTATTATACAGAATGTAATATAAGATATGGACTGAGTCCACCCCACTGTGTATTGTACAGAATGTAATATAAGATATGGACTGAGTCCCACCCACTGTGTATTGTACAGAATGTAATATAAGATTTGGAATGAGTCCACCCCACTATGTATTGTGCAGAATGTAATATACTATATGGACTGAGTCCACCCCACTGTGTATTGTACAGAATGTAATATAAGATATGGACTGAGTCCAACCCACTGTGTATTGTACAGAATGTAATATAAGATATGGACTGAGTCCACCTCACCTTGTAACATACAGAATGTAATACAAGATATGGACTGAGTCCACCCCACTGTTTATTGTACAGAATGTAATATAAGATATGGACTGAGTCCCACCCACTGTGTCATGTACAAAATATAATAATAGATATGGACTGAGTCCAACCAACCTTGTATTGTACAGAATGTCATATAAGATATGGACTGAGTCCAACCCACTGTGTATTGTACAGAATGTAATATAAGATATGGACTGAGTCCAACCAACCTTGTATTGTACAGAATGTAATATAAGATTTGGACTGAGTCCAACCCACTGTGTAATGTACAGAATGTAATATAAGATATGGACTGAGTCCACCCCACTGTGTATTGTACAGAATGTAATATAAGATATGGAATGAGTCCACCCCACTGTGTATTGTGCAGAATGTAATATACTATATGGACTGAGTCCAACCCACTGTGTATTGCACAGAATGTAATATAAGATATGGACTGAGTCCAACCCACTGTGCATTGTACAGAATGTAATATAAGATATGGACTGAGTCCACCTCACCTTGTATTATACAGAATGTAATACAAGATATGGACTGAGTCCACCCCACTGTGTATTGTACAGAATGTAATATAAGATATGGACTGAGTCCAAATCACTGTGTATTGTACAGATTGTAATATAAGATATGGACGGAGTCCACCCCATTGTGTAATGTACAGAATGTAATATAAGATATGGACTGAGTCCACCCCACTGTGTATTGTACAGAATGTAACATAATATATGGACTGAGTCCAACCCACTGTGTATTCTACAGAATGTAATATAAGATCTGTTCTGAGTCCAACCCACTGTTTATTGTGCAGAATGAATTATACGATATGGACTGAGTCCAACCCACTGTGTACTGCACAGAATGTAATATAAGATATGGACTGAGTCCACCCCACTGTGTATTGTACAGAATGTAATATAAGATATGGACTGAGTCCAACCAACCTTGTATTGTACAGAATGTAATATAAGATATGGACTGTGTCCACCCCACTGTGTATTGTACAGAATGTAATATAAGATATGGAATGAGTCCACCCCACTATGTATTGTGCAGAATGTAATATACTATATGGACTGATTCCACCCCACTGTGTATTGTACAGAATGTAACACAAGATATGGACTGAGTCCAACCCACTGTGTATTGTACAGAATGTAATATAAGATATGGACTGAGTCCACCTCACCTTGTAACATACAGAATGTAATACAAGATATGGACTGAGTCCACCCCACTGTGTATTGTACAGAATGTAATATAAGATATGGACTGAGTCCACCCCACTGTGTATTGTACAGAATGTAATATTATATATGGACTGAGTCCAACCCACTGAGTATTCTACAGAATGTAATATAAGATCTGTTCTGAGTACACCCCACTGTGTATTGTACAGAATGTAATATACTATATGGACTGAGTCCAACCCACGTTGTATTGTACAGAATGTAATATAAGATATCGACTGAGTCCAACCCACTGTGTATTGTACAGAATGTAATATAATATATGGACTGAGTCCACTTCACCTTGTATTATACAGAATGTAATATAAGATATGGACTGAGTCCACCCCACTGTGTATTCCACAGAATGGAATATAAGATATGGACTGAGTCCAACCCACTGTGTAATGTACAGAATGGAATATAAGATATGGACTGAGTCCAACCAACCTTGTATTGTACAGAATGTAATATAAGATTTGGACTGAGTCCAACCCACTGTGTAATGTACAGAATGTAATATAAGATATGGACTGAGTCCACCCCACTGTGTATTGTACAGAATGTAATATAAGATATGGAATGAGTCCACCCCACTGTGTATTGTGCAGAATGTAATATACTATATGGACTGAGTCCAACCCACTGTGTATTGCACAGAATGTAATATAAGATATGGAATGAGTCCACCCCACTGTGTATTGTGCAGAATGTAATATACTATATGGACTGAGTCCAACCCACTGTGTATTGCACAGAATGTAATATAAGATATGGACTGAGTCCAACCCACTGTGCATTGTACAGAATGTAATATAAGATATGGACTGAGTCCACCTCACCTTGTATTATACAGAATGTAATACAAGATATGGACTGAGTCCACCCCACTGTGTATTGTACAGAATGTAATATAAGATATGGACTGAGTCCAAATCACTGTGTATTGTACAGATTGTAATATAAGATATGGACGGAGTCCACCCCATTGTGTAATGTACAGAATGTAATATAAGATATGGACTGAGTCCACCCCACTGTGTATTGTACAGAATGTAACATAATATATGGACTGAGTCCAACCCACTGTGTATTCTACAGAATGTAATATAAGATCTGTTCTGAGTCCAACCCACTGTTTATTGTGCAGAATGAATTATACGATATGGACTGAGTCCAACCCACTGTGTACTGCACAGAATGTAATTTAAGATATGGACTGAGTCCACCCCACTGTGTATTGTACAGAATGTAATATAAGATATGGACTGAGTCCAACCAACCTTGTATTGTACAGAATGTAATATAAGATATGGACTGTGTCCACCCCACTGTGTATTGTACAGAATGTAATATAAGATATGGAATGAGTCCACCCCACTATGTATTGTGCAGGATGTAATATACTATATGGACTGAGTCCACCCCACTGTGTATTGTACAGAATGTAATATAAGATATGGACTGAGTCCACTTCACCTTGTATTATACAGAATGTAATATAAGATATGGACTGAGTCCACCCCACTGTGTATTGTACAGAATGTAATATAAGATATGGACTGAGTCCCACCCACTGTGTATTGTACAGAATGTAATATAAGATTTGGAATGAGTCCACCCCACTATGTATTGTGCAGAATGTAATATACTATATGGACTGAGTCCACCCCACTGTGTATTGTACAGAATGTAATATAAGATATGGACTGAGTCCAACCCACTGTGTATTGTACAGAATGTAATATAAGATATGGACTGAGTCCACCTCACCTTGTAACATACAGAATGTAATACAAGATATGGACTGAGTCCACCCCACTGTTTATTGTACAGAATGTAATATAAGATATGGACTGAGTCCCACCCACTGTGTCATGTACAAAATATAATAATAGATATGGACTGAGTCCAACCAACCTTGTATTGTACAGAATGTCATATAAGATATGGACTGAGTCCAACCCACTGTGTATTGTACAGAATGTAATATAAGATATGGACTGAGTCCAACCAACCTTGTATTGTACAGAATGTAATATAAGATTTGGACTGAGTCCAACCCACTGTGTAATGTACAGAATGTAATATAAGATATGGACTGAGTCCACCCCACTGTGTATTGTACAGAATGTAATATAAGATATGGAATGAGTCCACCCCACTGTGTATTGTGCAGAATGTAATATACTATATGGACTGAGTCCAACCCACTGTGTATTGCACAGAATGTAATATAAGATATGGACTGAGTCCAACCCACTGTGCATTGTACAGAATGTAATATAAGATATGGACTGAGTCCACCTCACCTTGTATTATACAGAATGTAATACAAGATATGGACTGAGTCCACCCCACTGTGTATTGTACAGAATGTAATATAAGATATGGACTGAGTCCAAATCACTGTGTATTGTACAGATTGTAATATAAGATATGGACGGAGTCCACCCCATTGTGTAATGTACAGAATGTAATATAAGATATGGACTGAGTCCACCCCACTGTGTATTGTACAGAATGTAACATAATATATGGACTGAGTCCAACCCACTGTGTATTCTACAGAATGTAATATAAGATCTGTTCTGAGTCCAACCCACTGTTTATTGTGCAGAATGAATTATACGATATGGACTGAGTCCAACCCACTGTGTACTGCACAGAATGTAATATAAGATATGGACTGAGTCCACCCCACTGTGTATTGTACAGAATGTAATATAAGATATGGACTGAGTCCAACCAACCTTGTATTGTACAGAATGTAATATAAGATATGGACTGTGTCCACCCCACTGTGTATTGTACAGAATGTAATATAAGATATGGAATGAGTCCACCCCACTATGTATTGTGCAGAATGTAATATACTATATGGACTGATTCCACCCCACTGTGTATTGTACAGAATGTAACACAAGATATGGACTGAGTCCAACCCACTGTGTATTGTACAGAATGTAATATAAGATATGGACTGAGTCCACCTCACCTTGTAACATACAGAATGTAATACAAGATATGGACTGAGTCCACCCCACTGTGTATTGTACAGAATGTAATATAAGATATGGACTGAGTCCACCCCACTGTGTATTGTACAGAATGTAATATTATATATGGACTGAGTCCAACCCACTGAGTATTCTACAGAATGTAATATAAGATCTGTTCTGAGTACACCCCACTGTGTATTGTACAGAATGTAATATACTATATGGACTGAGTCCAACCCACGTTGTATTGTACAGAATGTAATATAAGATATCGACTGAGTCCAACCCACTGTGTATTGTACAGAATGTAATATAATATATGGACTGAGTCCACTTCACCTTGTATTATACAGAATGTAATATAAGATATGGACTGAGTCCACCCCACTGTGTATTCCACAGAATGGAATATAAGATATGGACTGAGTCCAACCCACTGTGTAATGTACAGAATGGAATATAAGATATGGACTGAGTCCAACCAACCTTGTATTGTACAGAATGTAATATAAGATTTGGACTGAGTCCAACCCACTGTGTAATGTACAGAATGTAATATAAGATATGGACTGAGTCCACCCCACTGTGTATTGTACAGAATGTAATATAAGATATGGAATGAGTCCACCCCACTGTGTATTGTGCAGAATGTAATATACTATATGGACTGAGTCCAACCCACTGTGTATTGCACAGAATGTAATATAAGATATGGAATGAGTCCACCCCACTGTGTATTGTGCAGAATGTAATATACTATATGGACTGAGTCCAACCCACTGTGTATTGCACAGAATGTAATATAAGATATGGACTGAGTCCAACCCACTGTGCATTGTACAGAATGTAATATAAGATATGGACTGAGTCCACCTCACCTTGTATTATACAGAATGTAATACAAGATATGGACTGAGTCCACCCCACTGTGTATTGTACAGAATGTAATATAAGATATGGACTGAGTCCAAATCACTGTGTATTGTACAGATTGTAATATAAGATATGGACGGAGTCCACCCCATTGTGTAATGTACAGAATGTAATATAAGATATGGACTGAGTCCACCCCACTGTGTATTGTACAGAATGTAACATAATATATGGACTGAGTCCAACCCACTGTGTATTCTACAGAATGTAATATAAGATCTGTTCTGAGTCCAACCCACTGTTTATTGTGCAGAATGAATTATACGATATGGACTGAGTCCAACCCACTGTGTACTGCACAGAATGTAATATAAGATATGGACTGAGTCCACCCCACTGTGTATTGTACAGAATGTAATATAAGATATGGACTGAGTCCAACCAACCTTGTATTGTACAGAATGTAATATAAGATATGGACTGTGTCCACCCCACTGTGTATTGTACAGAATGTAATATAAGATATGGAATGAGTCCACCCCACTATGTATTGTGCAGAATGTAATATACTATATGGACTGATTCCACCCCACTGTGTATTGTACAGAATGTAACACAAGATATGGACTGAGTCCAACACACTGTGTATTGTACAGAATGTAATATAAGATATGGACTGAGTCCACCTCACCTTGTAACATACAGAATGTAATACAAGATATGGACTGAGTCCACCCCACTGTGTATTGTACAGAATGTAATATAAGATATGAACGGAGTCCACCCCACTGTGCAATGTACAGAATGTATTATAAGATATGGACTGAGTCCACCCCACTGTTTATTGTACAGAATGTAATATTATATATGGACTGAGTCCAACCCACTGAGTATTCTACAGAATGTAATATAAGATCTGTTCTGAGTCCAACCCACTGTTTATTGTGCAGAATGAATTATACGATATGGACTGAGTCCAACCCACTGTGTACTGCACAGAATGTAATATAAGATACGGACTGAGTACACCCCACTGTGTATTGTACAGAATGTAATATACTATATGGACTGAGTCCAACCCACGTTGTATTGTACAGAATGTAATATAAGATATCGACTGAGTCCAACCCACTGTGTATTGTACAGAATGTAATATAATATATGGACTGAGTCCACTTCACCTTGTATTATACAGAATGTAATATAAGATATGGACTGAGTCCACCCCACTGTGTATTCCACAGAATGGAATATAAGATATGGACTGAGTCCAACCCACTGTGTAATGTACAGAATGGAATATAAGATATGGACTGAGTCCAACCCACTGTGTATTGTACAGAATGTAAGATAATATATGGACTGAGTCCACTTCACCTTGTATTATACAGAATGTAATATAAGATATGGACTGAGTCCACCCCACTGTGTATTGTACAGAATGTAATATAAGATATGGACTGAGTCCCACCCACTGTGTCATGTAATAAATGTAATAATAGATATGGACTGAGTCCAACCAACCTTGTATTGTACAGAATGTCATATAAGATATGGACTGAGTCCAACCCACTGTGTATTGTACAGAATGTAATATAAGATATGGACTGAGTCCAACCAACCTTGTATTGTACAGAATGTAATATAAGATTTGGACTGAGTCCAACCCACTGTGTAATGTACAGAATGTAATATAAGATATGGACTGAGTCCACCCCACTGTGTATTGTACAGAATGTAATAAAAGATATGGAATGAGTCCACCCAACTGTGTATTGTGCAGAATGTAATATACTATATGGACTGAGTCCAACCCACTGTGTATTGCACAGAATGTAATATAAGATATGGACTGAGTCCAACCAACCTTGTATTGTACAGAATATAATATAAGATATGGACTGAGTCCAACCCACTGTGTATTGTACAGAATGTAATATAATATATGGACTGAGTCCAATTCGCCTTGTGTTATACAGAATGTAATATAAGATATGGACTGAGTCCACTCCACTGTGTATTGCACAGAATGGAATATAGGATATGGACTGAGTCCAACCCACTGTGTATTGTGCAGATTGTAATATATGATATGGACTGAAACCACCCCACTGTGTATTGCACAGAATGTAATATAAGATATGGACTGAGTCCAACCCACTGTGTCATGTTACAAAATGTAATATAAGATATGGACTGAGTCCAACCAACCTTGTATTGTACAGAATGTAATATATAATATGGACTGATTCCAACCCACTGTGTATTGTACAGAATGTAATATACGATATCGACTGAGTCCAACCCACGTTGTATTGTGCAGAATGTAATATAAGATATGGACTGAGTCCAACTCACTGTTTATTGTGAAGAATGAATTATAAGATATGGACTGAGTCCAACCCACTATGTATTGCACAGAATGTAATATAAGATATGGACTGACTCCACCCCACTGTGCATTGTACAGAATATAATATACTATATGGACTGAGTCCAACCCACGTTGTATTGTGCAGAATGTAATATAAGATATGGAGTGAGTCCAACCCACTGTGTATTGTACAGAATGTAATATAAGATATGGACTGAGTCCAACCAACCTTGTAATGTACAGAATGTAATATAAGATTTGGACTGAGTCCAACCCACTGTGTAATGTACAGAATGTAATATAAGATATGGACTTAGTCCACCCCACTGTGTATTGTACAGAATGTAATATAAGATATGGAATGAGTCCACCCCACTATGTATTGTGCAGAATGTAATATACTATATGGACTGAGTCCACCCCACTGTGTATTGTACAGAATGTAATATAAGATATGGACTGAGTCCAACCCACTGTGTATTGTACAGAATGTAATATAAGACATGGACTGAGTCCACCTCACCTTGTAACATACAGAATGTAATACAAGATATGGACTGAGTCCACCCCACTGTGTATTGTACAGAATGTAATATAAGATATGGACTGAGTCCAACTCACTGTGTATTGTACAGATTGTAATATAAGATATGGACGGAGTCCACCCCACTGTGTAATGTACAGAATGTAATATAAGATATGGACTGAGTCCACCCCACTGTGTATTGTACAGAATGTAATATTATATATGGACTGAGTCCAACCCACTGTGTATTCTACAGAATGTAATATAAGATCTGTTCTGAGTCCAACCCACTGTTTATTGTGCAGAATGAATTATACGATATGGACTGAGTCCAACCCACTGTGTACTGCACAGAATGTAATATAAGATACGGACTGAGTACACCCCACTGTGTATTGTACAGAATGTAATATACTATATGGACTGAGTCCAACCCACGTTGTATTGTACAGGATGTAATATAAGATATCGACTGAGTCCAACCCACTGTGTATTGTACAGAATGTAATATAATATATGGACTGAGTCCACTTCACCTTGTATTATACAGAATGTAATATAAGATATGGACTGAGTCCACCCCACTGTGTATTGCACAGAATGGAATATAAGATATGGACTGAGTCCAACCCACTGTGTAATGTACAGAATGTAATATAAGATATGGACTGAGTCCAACCCACTGTGTATTGTACAGAATGTAAGATAATATATGGACTGAGTCCACTTCACCTTGTATTATACAGAATGTAATATAAGATATGGACTGAGTCCACCCCACTGTGTATTGTACAGAATGTAATATAAGATATGGACTGAGTCCCACCCACTGTGTATTGTATAGAATGTAATATAAGATTTGGAATGAGTCCACCCCACTATCTATTGTGCAGAATGTAATATACTTTATGGACTGAGTCCACCTCACCTTGTAACATACAGAATGTAATACAAGATATGGACTGAGTCCACCCCACTGTGTATTGTACAGAATGTAATATAAGATATGGACAGAGTCCCACCCACTCTGTCATGTACAAAATGTAATAATAGATATGGACTGAGTCCAACCAACCTTGTATTGTACAGAATGTCATATAAGATATGGACTGAGTCCAACCCACTGTGTATTGTACAGAATGTAATATAAGAAATGGACTGAGTCCAACCAACCTTGTATTGTACAGAATGTAATATAAGATTTGGACTGAGTCCAACCCACTGTGTAATGTACAGAATGTAATATAAGATATGGACTGAGTCCACCCCACTGTGTATTGTACAGAATGTAATATAAGATATGGAATGAGTCCACCCCACTGTGTATTGTGCAGAATGTAATATACTATATGGACTGAGTCCAACCCACTGTGTATTGCACAGAATGTAATATAAGATATGGACTGAGTCCAACCCACTGTGCATTGTACAGAATATAATATAAGATATGGAATGAGTCCACCTCACCTTGTATTATACAGAATGTAATACAAGATATGGACTGAGTCCACCCCACTCTGTATTGTACAGAATGTAATATAAGATATGGACTGAGTCCAACTCAATGTGTATTGTACAGATTGTAATATAAGATATGGACGGAGTCCACCCCATTGTGTAATGTACAGAATGTAATATAAGATATGGACTGAGTCCACCCCACTGTGTATTGTACAGAATGTAACATAATATATGGACTGAGTCCAACCCACTGTGTATTCTACAGAATGTAATATAAGATCTGTTCTGAGTCCAACCCACTGTTTATTGTGCAGAATGAATTATACGATATGGACTGAGTCCAACCCACTGTGTACTGCACAGAATGTAATATAAGATATGGACTGAGTCCACCCCACTGTGTATTGTACAGAATGTAATATACTATATGGACTGAGTCCAACCCACGTTGTATTGTACAGAATGGAATGTAAGATATGGACTGAGTCCAACCCACTGTGTAATGTACAGAATATAATATAAGATATGGACTGAGTCCACCCCACTGTGTACTGCACAGAATGTAATATAAGATATGGACTGAGTCCACCCAACTGTGTATTGTACAGAATGTAATATACTATATGGACTGAGTCCAACCCACGTTGTATTGTGCAGAATGTAATATAAGTTATGGACTGAGTCCACCCCACTGTGTATTGTACAGAATGAAATATAAGATATGGACTGAGTCCAACCCACTGTGTAATGTACAGAATGTAATATAAGATATGGACTGAGTTCACCCCACTGTGTATTGTACAGAATGTAATATAAGATATGGACTGAGTCCACCCCACTGTGTATTGTACAGAATGTAATATAAGATATGGACTGAGTCCACCCCACTGTGTATTGTACAGAATATAATATAAGATATGGACTGAGTCCACCCCACTGTGTATTGTGCAGAATGTAATATAAGATATGGACTGAGCCCAACCCACTGTGTATTGTACAGATTGTAATATAAGATATGGACGGAGTCCACCCCACTGTGTAATGTACAGAATGTAATATAAGATATGGACTGAGTCCACCTCACCTTGTAACATACAGAATGTAATACAAGATATGGACTGAGTCCACCCCACTGTGTATTGTACAGAATGTAATACAAGATATGGACTGAGTCCACCCCACTGTGTATTGTACAGAATGTAATATAAGATATGGACTGAGTCCAACTCACTGTGTATTGTACAGATTGTAATATAAGATATGGACGGAGTCCACCCCACTGTGTAATGTACAGAATGTAATATAAGATATGGACTGAGTCCACCCCACTGTGTATTGTACAGAATGTAATATTATATATGGACTGAGTCCAACCCACTGTGTATTCCACAGAATGTAATATAAGATCTGTTCTGAGTCCAACCCACTGTTTATTGTGCAGAATGAATTATACGATATGGACTGAGTCCAACCCACTGTGTACTGCACAGAATGTAATATAAGATACGGACTGAGTACACCCCACTGTGTATTGTACAGAATGTAATATACTATATGGACTGAGTCCAACCCACGTTGTATTGAACAGAATGTCATATAAGATATCGACTGGGTCCAACCCACTGTGTATTGTACAGAATGTAATATAATATATGGACTGAGTCCACTTCACCTTGTATTATACAGAATGTAATATAAGATATGGACTGAGTCCACCCCACTGTGTATTGCACAGAATGGAATATAAGATATGGACTGAGTCCAACCCACTGAGTAATGTACAGAATATAATATAAGATATGGACTGAGTCCAACCCACTGTGTATTGTACAGAATGTAATATAATATATGGACTAAGTCCACTTCACCTTGTATTATACAGAATGTAATATAAGATATGGACTGAGTCCACCCCACTGTGTATTGTACAGAATGTAATATAAGATATGGACTGAGTCCCACCCACTGTGTCATGTAATAAATGTAATAATAGATATGGACTGAGTCCAATCAACCTTGTATTGTACAGAATGTCATATAAGATATGGACTGAGTCCAACCCACTGTGTATTGTACAGAATGTAATATAAGATATGGACTGAGTCCAACCAACCTTGTATTGTACAGAATGTAATATAAGATTTGGACTGAGTCCAACCCACTGTGTAATGTACAGAATGTAATATAAGATATGGACTGAGTCCACCCCACTGTGTATTGTACAGAATGTAATAAAAGATATGGAATGAGTCCACCCAACTGTGTATTGTGCAGAATGTAATATACTATATGGACTGAGTCCAACCCACTGTGTATTGCACAGAATGTAATATAAGATATGGACTGAGTCCAACCAACCTTGTATTGTACAGAATATAATATAAGATATGGACTGAGTCCAACCCACTGTGTATTGTACAGAATGTAATATAATATATGGACTGAGTCCAATTCGCCTTGTGTTATACAGAATGTAATATAAGATATGGACTGAGTCCACTCCACTGTGTATTGCACAGAATGGAATATAGGATATGGACTGAGTCCAACCCACTGTGTATTGTGCAGATTGTAATATATGATATGGACTGAAACCACCCCACTGTGTATTGTACAGAATGTAATATAAGATATGGACTGAGTCCAACCCACTGTGTTATGTTACAAAATGTAATATAAGATATGGACTGAGTCCAACCAACCGTGTATTGTACAGAATGTAATATATAATATGGACTGATTCCAACCCACTGTGTATTGTACAGAATGTAATATACGATATCGACTGAGTCCAACCCACGTTGTATTGTGCAGAATGTAATATAAGATATGGACTGAGTCCAACTCACTGTTTATTGTGAAGAATGAATTATAAGATATGGACTGAGTCCAACCCACTATGTATTGCACAGAATGTAATATAAGATATGGACTGACTTCACCCCACTGTGCATTGTACAGAATATAATATACTATATGGACTGAGTCCAACCCACGTTGTATTGTGCAGAATGTAATATAAGATATGGAGTGAGTCCAACCAACTGTGTATTGTACAGAATGTAATATAAGATATGGACTGAGTCCAACCAACCTTGTATTGTACAGAATGTAATATAAGATTTGGACTGAGTCCAACCCACTGTGTAATGTACAGAATGTAATATAAGATATGGACTTAGTCCACCCCACTGTGTATTGTACAGAATGTAATATAAGATATGGAATGAGTCCACCCCACTCTGTATTGTGCAGAATGTAATATACTATATGGACTGAGTCCACCCCACTGTGTATTGTACAGAATGTAATATAAGATATGGACTGAGTCCAACCCACTGTGTATTGTACAGAATGTAATATAAGATATGGACTGAGTCCACCTCACCTTGTAACATACAGAATGTAATACAAGATATGGACTGAGTCCACCCCACTGTGTATTGTACAGAATGTAATATAAGATATGGACTGAGTCCAACTCACTGTGTATTGTACAGATTGTAATATAAGATATGGACGGAGTCCACCCCACTGTGTAATGTACAGAATGTAATATAAGATATGGACTGAGTCCACCCCACTGTGTATTGTACAGAATGTAATATTATATATGGACTGAGTCCAACCCACTGTGTATTCTACAGAATGTAATATAAGATCTGTTCTGAGTCCAACCCACTGTTTATTGTGCAGAATGAATTATACGATATGGACTGAGTCCAACCCACTGTGTACTGCACAGAATGTAATATAAGATACGGACTGAGTACACCCCACTGTGTATTGTACAGAATGTAATATACTATATGGACTGAGTCCAACCCACGTTGTATTGTACAGAATGTAATATAAGATATCGACTGAGTCCAACCCACTGTGTATTGTACAGAATGTAATATAATATATGGACTGAGTCCACTTCACCTTGTATTATACAGAATGTAATATAAGATATGGACTGAGTCCACCCCACTGTGTATTGCACAGAATGGAATATAAGATATGGACTGAGTCCAACCCACTGTGTAATGTACAGAATGTAATATAAGATATGGACTGAGTCCAACCCACTGTGTATTGTGCAGAATGTAATATACGATATGGACTGATTCCACCCCACTGTGTATTGTACAGAATGTAATATAAGATATGGACTGAGTCCAACCCACTGTGTATTGTACAGAATGTAATATAAGATATGGACTGAGTCCACCTCACCTTGTAACATACAGAATGTAATACAAGATATGGACTGAGTCCACCCCACTGTGTATTGTACAGAATGTAATATAAGATATGGACTGAGTCCCACCCACTGTGTCATGTACAAAATGTAATAATAGATATGGACTGAGTCCAACCAACCTTGTATTGTACAGAATGTCATATAAGATATGGACTGAGTCCAACCCACTGTGTATTGTACAGAATGTAATATAAGATATGGACTGAGTCCAACCAACCTTGTATTGTACAGAATGTAATATAAGATTTGGACTGAGTCCAACCCACTGTGTAATGTACAGAATGTAATATAAGATATGGACTGAGTCCACCCCACTGTGTATTGTACAGAATGTAATATAAGATATGGAATGAGTCCACCCCACTGTGTATTGTGCAGAATGTAATATACTATATGGACTGAGTCCAACCCACTGTGTATTGCACAGAATGTAATATAAGATATGGACTGAGTCCAACCCACTGTGCATTGTACAGAATGTAATATAAGATATGGACTGAGTCCACCTCACCTTGTATTATACAGAATGTAATACAAGATATGGACTGAGTCCACCCCACTGTGTATTGTACAGAATGTAATATAAGATATGGACTGAGTCCAACTCACTGTGTATTGTACAGATTGTAATATAAGATATGGACGGAGTCCACCCCATTGTGTAATGTACAGAATGTAATATAAGATATGGACTGAGTCCACCCCACTGTGTATTGTACAGAATGTAACATAATATATGGACTGAGTCCAACCCACTGTGTATTCTACAGAATGTAAAATAAGATCTGTTCTGAGTCCAACCCACTGTTTATTGTGCAGAATGAATTATACGATATGGACTGAGTCCAACCCACTGTGTACTGCACAGAATGTAATATAAGATATGGACTGAGTCCACCCCACTGTGTATTGTACAGAATGTAATATACTATATGGACTGAGTCCAACCCACGTTGTATTGTACAGAATGGAATGTAAGATATGGACTGAGTCCAACCCACTGTGTAATGTACAGAATATAATATAAGATATGGACTGAGTCCACCCCACTGTGTACTGCACAGAATGTAATATAAGATATGGACTGAGTCCACCCAACTGTGTATTGTACAGAATGTAATATACTATATGGACTGAGTCCACCTCACCTTGTAACATACAGAATGTAATACAAGATATGGACTGAGTCCACCCCACTGTGTATTGTACAGAATGTAATATAAGATATGGACTGAGTCCAACTCACTGTGTATTGTACAGATTGTAATATAAGATATGGACGGAGTCCACCCCACTGTGTAATGTACAGAATGTAATATAAGATATGGACTGAGTCCACCCCACTGTGTATTGTACAGAATGTAATATTATATATGGACTGAGTCCAACCCACTGTGTATTCTACAGAATGTAATATAAGATCTGTTCTCAGTCCAACCCACTGTTTATTGTGCAGAATGAATTATACGATATGGACTGAGTCCAACCCACTGTGTACTGCACAGAATGTAATATAAGATACGGACTGAGTACACCCCACTGTGTATTGTACAGAATGTAATATACTATATGGACTGAGTCCAACCCACTGTGTATTGTACAGAATGTAATATAATATATGGACTGAGTCCACTTCACCTTGTATTATACAGAATGTAATATAAGATATGGACTGAGTCCACCCCACTGTGTATTGCACAGAATGGAATATAAGATATGGACTGAGTCCAACCCACTGTGTAATGTACAGAATGTAATAGAAGATATGGACTGAGTCCAACCCACTGTGTATTGTGCAGAATGTAATATACTATATGGACTGAGTCCACCCCACTGTGTATTGTACAGAATGTAATATAAGATATGGACTGAGTCCAACCCACTGTGTATTGTACAGAATGTAATATAAGATATGGACTGAGTCCACCTCACCTTGTAACATACAGAATGTAATACAAGATATGGACTGAGTCCACCCCACTGTGTATTGTACAGAATGTAATATAAGATATGGACTGAGTCCCACCCACTGTGTCATGTACAAAATGTAATAATAGATATGGACTGAGTCCAACCAACCTTGTATTGTACAGAATGTCATATAAGATATGGACTGAGTCCAACCCACTGTGTATTGTACAGAATGTAATATAAGATATGGACTGAGTCCAACCAACCTTGTATTGTACAGAATGTAATATAAGATTTGGACTGAGTCCAACCCACTGTGTAATGTACAGAATGTAATATAAGATATGGACTGAGTCCACCCCACTGTGTATTGTACAGAATGTAATATAAGATATGGAATGAGTCCACCCCACTGTGTATTGTGCAGAATGTAATATACTATATGGACTGAGTCCAACCCACTGTGTATTGCACAGAATGTAATATAAGATATGGACTGAGTCCAACCCACTGTGCATTGTACAGAATGTAATATAAGATATGGACTGAGTCCACCTCACCTTGTATTATACGGAATGTAATACAAGATATGGACTGAGTCCACCCCACTGTGTATTGTACAGAATGTAATATAAGATATGGACTGAGTCCAACTCACTGTGTATTGTACAGATTGTAATATAAGATATGGACGGAGTCCACCCCATTGTGTAATGTACAGAATGTAATATAAGATATGGACTGAGTCCACCCCACTGTGTATTGTACAGAATGTAACATAATATATGGACTGAGTCCAACCCACTGTGTATTCTACAGAATGTAATATAAGATCTGTTCTGAGTCCAACCCACTGTTTATTGTGCAGAATGAATTATAAGATATGGACTGAGTCCAACCCACTGTGTACTGCACAGAATGTAATATAATATATGGACTGAGTCCACTTCACCTTGTATTATACAGAATGTAATATAAGATATGGACTGAGTCCACCCCACTGTGTATTGTACAGAATGTAATATAAGATATGGACTGAGTCCCACCCACTGTGTCATGTAATAAATGTAATAATAGATATGGACTGAGTCCAATCAACCTTGTATTGTACAGAATGTCATATAAGATATGGACTGAGTCCACCCAACTGTGTATTGTACAGAATGTAATATACTATATGGACTGAGTCCACCTCACCTTGTAACATACAGAATGTAATACAAGATATGGACTGAGTCCACCCCACTGTGTATTGTACAGAATGTAATATAAGATATGGACTGAGTCCAACTCACTGTGTATTGTACAGATTGTAATATAAGATATGGACGGAGTCCACCCCACTGTGTAATGTACAGAATGTAATATAAGATATGGACTGAGTCCACCCCACTGTGTATTGTACAGAATGTAATATTATATATGGACTGAGTCCAACCCACTGTGTATTCTACAGAATGTAATATAAGATCTGTTCTGAGTCCAACCCACTGTTTATTGTGCAGAATGAATTATACGATATGGACTGAGTCCAACCCACTGTGTACTGCACAGAATGTAATATAAGATACGGACTGAGTACACCCCACTGTGTATTGTACAGAATGTAATATACTATATGGACTGAGTCCAACCCACGTTGTATTGTACAGAATGTAATATAAGATATCGACTGAGTCCAACCCACTGTGTATTGTACAGAATGTAATATAATATATGGACTGAGTCCACTTCACCTTGTATTATACAGAATGTAATATAAGATATGGACTGAGTCCACCCCACTGTGTATTGCACAGAATGGAATATAAGATATGGACTGAGTCCAACCCACTGTGTAATGTACAGAATGTAATAGAAGATATGGACTGAGTCCAACCCACTGTGTATTGTGCAGAATGTAATATACTATATGGACTGAGTCCACCCCACTGTGTATTGTACAGAATGTAATATAAGATATGGACTGAGTCCAACCCACTGTGTATTGTACAGAATGTAATATAAGATATGGACTGAGTCCACCTCACCTTGTAACATACAGAATGTAATACAAGATATGGACTGAGTCCACCCCACTGTGTATTGTACAGAATGTAATATAAGATATGGACTGAGTCCCACCCACTGTGTCATGTACAAAATGTAATAATAGATATGGACTGAGTCCAACCAACCTTGTATTGTACAGAATGTCATATAAGATATGGACTGAGTCCAACCCACTGTGTATTGTACAGAATGTAATATAAGATATGGACTGAGTCCAACCAACCTTGTATTGTACAGAATGTAATATAAGATTTGGACTGAGTCCAACCCACTGTGTAATGTACAGAATGTAATATAAGATATGGACTGAGTCCACCCCACTGTGTATTGTACAGAATGTAATATAAGATATGGAATGAGTCCACCCCACTGTGTATTGTGCAGAATGTAATATACTATATGGACTGAGTCCAACCCACTGTGTATTGCACAGAATGTAATATAAGATATGGACTGAGTCCAACCCACTGTGCATTGTACAGAATGTAATATAAGATATGGACTGAGTCCACCTCACCTTGTATTATACGGAATGTAATACAAGATATGGACTGAGTCCACCCCACTGTGTATTGTACAGAATGTAATATAAGATATGGACTGAGTCCAACTCACTGTGTATTGTACAGATTGTAATATAAGATATGGACGGAGTCCACCCCATTGTGTAATGTACAGAATGTAATATAAGATATGGACTGAGTCCACCCCACTGTGTATTGTACAGAATGTAACATAATATATGGACTGAGTCCAACCCACTGTGTATTCTACAGAATGTAATATAAGATCTGTTCTGAGTCCAACCCACTGTTTATTGTGCAGAATGAATTATACGATATGGACTGAGTCCAACCCACTGTGTACTGCACAGAATGTAATATAAGATATGGACTGAGTCCACCCCACTGTGTATTGTACAGAATGTAATATACTATATGGACTGAGTCCAACCCACGTTGTATTGTACAGAATGGAATGTAAGATATGGACTGAGTCCAACCCACTGTGTAATGTACAGAATATAATATAAGATATGGACTGAGTCCACCCCACTGTGTACTGCACAGAATGTAATATAAGATATGGACTGAGTCCAACTCACTGTGTATTGTACAGATTGTAATATAAGATATGGACGGAGTCCACCCCACTGTGTAATGTACAGAATGTAATATAAGATATGGACTGAGTCCACCCCACTGTGTATTGTACAGAATGTAATATTATATATGGACTGAGTCCAACCCACTGTGTATTCCACAGAATGTAATATAAGATCTGTTCTGAGTCCAACCCACTGTTTATTGTGCAGAATGAATTATACGATATGGACTGAGTCCAACCCACTGTGTACTGCACAGAATGTAATATAAGATACGGACTGAGTACACCCCACTGTGTATTGTACAGAATGTAATATACTATATGGACTGAGTCCAACCCACGTTGTATTGTACAGAATGTCATATAAGATATCGACTGGGTCCAACCCACTGTGTATTGTACAGAATGTAATATAATATATGGACTGAGTCCACTATACCTTGTATTATACAGAATGTAATATAAGATATGGACTGAGTCCACCCCACTGTGTATTGCACAGAATGGAATATAAGATATGGACTGAGTCCAACCCACTGAGTAATGTACAGAATGTAATATAAGATATGGACTGAGTCCAACCCACTGTGTATTGTACAGAATGTAATATAATATATGGACTGAGTCCACTTCACCTTGTATTATACAGAATGTAATATAAGATATGGACTGAGTCCACCCCACTGTGTATTGTACAGAATGTAATATAAGATATGGACTGAGTCCCACCCACTGTGTCATGTAATAAATGTAATAATAGATATGGACTGAGTCCAATCAACCTTGTATTGTACAGAATGTCATATAAGATATGGACTGAGTCCAACCCACTGTGTATTGTACAGAATGTAATATAAGATATGGACTGAGTCCAACCAACCTTGTATTGTACAGAATGTAATATAAGATATGGAATGAGTCCACCCAACTGTGTATTGTGCAGAATGTAATATACTATATGGACTGAGTCCAACCCACTGTGTATTGCACAGAATGTAATATAAGATATGGACTGAGTCCAACCAACCTTGTATTGTACAGAATATAATCTAAGATATGGACTGAGTCCAACCCACTGTGTATTGTACAGAATGAAATATAATATATGGACTGAGTCCAATTCGCCTTGTGTTATACAGAATGTAATATAAGATATGGACTGAGTCCACTCCACTGTGTATTGCACAGAATGGAATATAGGATATGGACTGAGTCCAACCCACTGTGTATTGTGCAGATTGTAATATATGATATGGACTGAAACCACCCCACTGTGTATTGTACAGAATGTAATATAAGATATGGACTGAGTCCAACCCACTGTGTTATGTTACAAAATGTAATATAAGATATGGACTGAGTCCAACCAACCTTGTATTGTACAGAATGTAATATATAATATGGACTGATTCCAACCCACTGTGTATTGTACAGAATGTAATATACGATATCGACTGAGTCCAACCCACGTTGTATTGTGCAGAATGTAATATAAGATATGGACTGAGTCCAACTCACTGTTTATTGTGAAGAATGAATTATAAGATATGGACTGAGTCCAACCCACTATGTATTGCACAGAATGTAATATAAGATATGGACTGACTTCACCCCACTGTGCATTGTACAGAATATAATATACTATATGGACTGAGTCCAACCCACGTTGTATTGTGCAGAATGTAATATAAGATATGGAGTGAGTCCAACCAACTGTGTATTGTACAGAATGTAATATAAGATATGGACTGAGTCCAACCAACCTTGTATTGTACAGAATGTAATATAAGATTTGGACTGAGTCCAACCCACTGTGTAATGTACAGAATGTAATATAAGATATGGACTTAGTCCACCCCACTGTGTATTGTACAGAATGTAATATAAGATATGGAATGAGTCCACCCCACTATGTATTGTGCAGAATGTAATATACTATATGGACTGAGTCCACCCCACTGTGTATTGTACAGAATGTAATATAAGATATGGACTGAGTCCAACCCACTGTGTATTGCACAGAATGTAATATAAGATATGGACTGACTCCACCTCACCTTGTAACATACAGAATGTAATACAAGATATGGACTGAGTCCACCCCACTGTGTATTGTACAGAATGTAATATAGGATATGGACTGAGTCCAACTCACTGTGTATTGTACAGATTGTAATATAAGATATGGACGGAGTCCACCCCACTGTGTAATGTACAGAATGTAATATAAGATATGGACTGAGTCCACCCCACTGTGTATTGTACAGAATGTAATATTATATATGGACTGAGTCCAACCCACTGTGTATTCTACAGAATGTAATATAAGATCTGTTCTGAGTCCAACCCACTGTTTATTGTGCAGAATGAATTATACGATATGGACTGAGTCCAACCCACTGTGTACTGCACAGAATGTAATATAAGATACGGACTGAGTACACCCCACTGTGTATTGTACAGAATGTAATATACTATATGGACTGAGTCCAACCCACGTTGTATTGTACAGAATGTAATATAAGATATCGACTGAGTCCAACCCACTGTGTATTGTACAGAATGTAATATAATATATGGACTGAGTCCACTTCACCTTGTATTATACAGAATGTAATATAAGATATGGACTGAGTCCACCCCACTGTGTACTGCACAGAATGTAATATAAGATATGGACTGAGTCCACCCAACTGTGTATTGTACAGAATGTAATATACTATATGGACTGAGTCCACCTCACCTTGTAACATACAGAATGTAATACAAGATATGGACTGAGTCCACCCCACTGTGTATTGTACAGAATGTAATATAAGATATGGACTGAGTCCAACTCACTGTGTATTGTACAGATTGTAATATAAGATATGGACGGAGTCCACCCCACTGTGTAATGTACAGAATGTAATATAAGATATGGACTGAGTCCACCCCACTGTGTATTGTACAGAATGTAATATTATATATGGACTGAGTCCAACCCACTGTGTATTCTACAGAATGTAATATAAGATCTGTTCTGAGTCCAACCCACTGTTTATTGTGCAGAATGAATTATACGATATGGACTGAGTCCAACCCACTGTGTACTGCACAGAATGTAATATAAGATACGGACTGAGTACACCCCACTGTGTATTGTACAGAATGTAATATACTATATGGACTGAGTCCAACCCACGTTGTATTGTACAGAATGTAATATAAGATATCGACTGAGTCCAACCCACTGTGTATTGTACAGAATGTAATATAATATATGGACTGAGTCCACTTCACCTTGTATTATACAGAATGTAATATAAGATATGGACTGAGTCCACCCCACTGTGTATTGCACAGAATGGAATATAAGATATGGACTGAGTCCAACCCACTGTGTAATGTACAGAATGTAATAGAAGATATGGACTGAGTCCAACCCACTGTGTATTGTGCAGAATGTAATATACTATATGGACTGAGTCCACCCCACTGTGTATTGTACAGAATGTAATATAAGATATGGACTGAGTCCAACCCACTGTGTATTGTACAGAATGTAATATAAGATATGGACTGAGTCCACCTCACCTTGTAACATACAGAATGTAATACAAGATATGGACTGAGTCCACCCCACTGTGTATTGTACAGAATGTAATATAAGATATGGACTGAGTCCCACCCACTGTGTCATGTACAAAATCTAATAATAGATATGGACTGAGTCCAACCAACCTTGTATTGTACAGAATGTCATATAAGATATGGACTGAGTCCAACCCACTGTGTATTGTACAGAATGTAATATAAGATATGGACTGAGTCCAACCAACCTTGTATTGTACAGAATGTAATATAAGATTTGGACTGAGTCCAACCCACTGTGTAATGTACAGAATGTAATATAAGATATGGACTGAGTCCACCCCACTGTGTATTGTACAGAATGTAATATAAGATATGGAATGAGTCCACCCCACTGTGTATTGTGCAGAATGTAATATACTATATGGACTGAGTCCAACCCACTGTGTATTGCACAGAATGTAATATAAGATATGGACTGAGTCCAACCCACTGTGCATTGTACAGAATGTAATATAAGATATGGACTGAGTCCACCTCACCTTGTATTATACGGAATGTAATACAAGATATGGACTGAGTCCACCCCACTGTGTATTGTACAGAATGTAATATAAGATATGGACTGAGTCCAACTCACTGTGTATTGTACAGATTGTAATATAAGATATGGACGGAGTCCACCCCATTGTGTAATGTACAGAATGTAATATAAGATATGGACTGAGTCCACCCCACTGTGTATTGTACAGAATGTAACATAATATATGGACTGAGTCCAACCCACTGTGTATTCTACAGAATGTAATATAAGATCTGTTCTGAGTCCAACCCACTGTTTATTGTGCAGAATGAATTATAAGATATGGACTGAGTCCAACCCACTGTGTACTGCACAGAATGTAATATAATATATGGACTGAGTCCACTTCACCTTGTATTATACAGAATGTAATATAAGATATGGACTGAGTCCACCCCACTGTGTATTGTACAGAATGTAATATAAGATATGGACTGAGTCCCACCCACTGTGTCATGTAATAAATGTAATAATAGATATGGACTGAGTCCAATCAACCTTGTATTGTACAGAATGTCATATAAGATATGGACTGAGTCCACCCAACTGTGTATTGTACAGAATGTAATATACTATATGGACTGAGTCCACCTCACCTTGTAACATACAGAATGTAATACAAGATATGGACTGAGTCCACCCCACTGTGTATTGTACAGAATGTAATATAAGATATGGACTGAGTCCAACTCACTGTGTATTGTACAGATTGTAATATAAGATATGGACGGAGTCCACCCCACTGTGTAATGTACAGAATGTAATATAAGATATGGACTGAGTCCACCCCACTGTGTATTGTACAGAATGTAATATTATATATGGACTGAGTCCAACCCACTGTGTATTCTACAGAATGTAATATAAGATCTGTTCTGAGTCCAACCCACTGTTTATTGTGCAGAATGAATTATACGATATGGACTGAGTCCAACCCACTGTGTACTGCACAGAATGTAATATAAGATACGGACTGAGTACACCCCACTGTGTATTGTACAGAATGTAATATACTATATGGACTGAGTCCAACCCACGTTGTATTGTACAGAATGTAATATAAGATATCGACTGAGTCCAACCCACTGTGTATTGTACAGAATGTAATATAATATATGGACTGAGTCCACTTCACCTTGTATTATACAGAATGTAATATAAGATATGGACTGAGTCCACCCCACTGTGTATTGCACAGAATGGAATATAAGATATGGACTGAGTCCAACCCACTGTGTAATGTACAGAATGTAATAGAAGATATGGACTGAGTCCAACCCACTGTGTATTGTGCAGAATGTAATATACTATATGGACTGAGTCCACCCCACTGTGTATTGTACAGAATGTAATATAAGATATGGACTGAGTCCAACCCACTGTGTATTGTACAGAATGTAATATAAGATATGGACTGAGTCCACCTCACCTTGTAACATACAGAATGTAATACAAGATATGGACTGAGTCCACCCCACTGTGTATTGTACAGAATGTAATATAAGATATGGACTGAGTCCCACCCACTGTGTCATGTACAAAATGTAATAATAGATATGGACTGAGTCCAACCAACCTTGTATTGTACAGAATGTCATATAAGATATGGACTGAGTCCAACCCACTGTGTATTGTACAGAATGTAATATAAGATATGGACTGAGTCCAACCAACCTTGTATTGTACAGAATGTAATATAAGATTTGGACTGAGTCCAACCCACTGTGTAATGTACAGAATGTAATATAAGATATGGACTGAGTCCACCCCACTGTGTATTGTACAGAATGTAATATAAGATATGGAATGAGTCCACCCCACTGTGTATTGTGCAGAATGTAATATACTATATGGACTGAGTCCAACCCACTGTGTATTGCACAGAATGTAATATAAGATATGGACTGAGTCCAACCCACTGTGCATTGTACAGAATGTAATATAAGATATGGACTGAGTCCACCTCACCTTGTATTATACGGAATGTAATACAAGATATGGACTGAGTCCACCCCACTGTGTATTGTACAGAATGTAATATAAGATATGGACTGAGTCCAACTCACTGTGTATTGTACAGATTGTAATATAAGATATGGACGGAGTCCACCCCATTGTGTAATGTACAGAATGTAATATAAGATATGGACTGAGTCCACCCCACTGTGTATTGTACAGAATGTAACATAATATATGGACTGAGTCCAACCCACTGTGTATTCTACAGAATGTAATATAAGATCTGTTCTGAGTCCAACCCACTGTTTATTGTGCAGAATGAATTATACGATATGGACTGAGTCCAACCCACTGTGTACTGCACAGAATGTAATATAAGATATGGACTGAGTCCACCCCACTGTGTATTGTACAGAATGTAATATACTATATGGACTGAGTCCAACCCACGTTGTATTGTACAGAATGGAATGTAAGATATGGACTGAGTCCAACCCACTGTGTAATGTACAGAATATAATATAAGATATGGACTGAGTCCACCCCACTGTGTACTGCACAGAATGTAATATAAGATATGGACTGAGTCCAACTCACTGTGTATTGTACAGATTGTAATATAAGATATGGACGGAGTCCACCCCACTGTGTAATGTACAGAATGTAATATAAGATATGGACTGAGTCCACCCCACTGTGTATTGTACAGAATGTAATATTATATATGGACTGAGTCCAACCCACTGTGTATTCCACAGAATGTAATATAAGATCTGTTCTGAGTCCAACCCACTGTTTATTGTGCAGAATGAATTATACGATATGGACTGAGTCCAACCCACTGTGTACTGCACAGAATGTAATATAAGATACGGACTGAGTACACCCCACTGTGTATTGTACAGAATGTAATATACTATATGGACTGAGTCCAACCCACGTTGTATTGTACAGAATGTCATATAAGATATCGACTGGGTCCAACCCACTGTGTATTGTACAGAATGTAATATAATATATGGACTGAGTCCACTATACCTTGTATTATACAGAATGTAATATAAGATATGGACTGAGTCCACCCCACTGTGTATTGCACAGAATGGAATATAAGATATGGACTGAGTCCAACCCACTGAGTAATGTACAGAATGTAATATAAGATATGGACTGAGTCCAACCCACTGTGTATTGTACAGAATGTAATATAATATATGGACTGAGTCCACTTCACCTTGTATTATACAGAATGTAATATAAGATATGGACTGAGTCCACCCCACTGTGTATTGTACAGAATGTAATATAAGATATGGACTGAGTCCCACCCACTGTGTCATGTAATAAATGTAATAATAGATATGGACTGAGTCCAATCAACCTTGTATTGTACAGAATGTCATATAAGATATGGACTGAGTCCAACCCACTGTGTATTGTACAGAATGTAATATAAGATATGGACTGAGTCCAACCAACCTTGTATTGTACAGAATGTAATATAAGATTTGGACTGAGTCCAACCCACTGTGTAATGTACAGAATGTAATATAAGATATGGACTGAGTCCACCCCACTGTGTATTGTACAGAATGTAATAAAAGATATGGAATGAGTCCACCCAACTGTGTATTGTGCAGAATGTAATATACTATATGGACTGAGTCCAACCCACTGTGTATTGCACAGAATGTAATATAAGATATGGACTGAGTCCAACCAACCTTGTATTGTACAGAATATAATATAAGATATGGACTGAGTCCAACCCACTGTGTATTGTACAGAATGAAATATAATATATGGACTGAGTCCAATTCGCCTTGTGTTATACAGAATGTAATATAAGATATGGACTGAGTCCACTCCACTGTGTATTGCACAGAATGGAATATAGGATATGGACTGAGTCCAACCCACTGTGTATTGTGCAGATTGTAATATATGATATGGACTGAAACCACCCCACTGTGTATTGTACAGAATGTAATATAAGATATGGACTGAGTCCAACCCACTGTGTTATGTTACAAAATGTAATATAAGATATGGACTGAGTCCAACCAACCTTGTATTGTACAGAATGTAATATATAATATGGACTGATTCCAACCCACTGTGTATTGTACAGAATGTAATATACGATATCGACTGAGTCCAACCCACGTTGTATTGTGCAGAATGTAATATAAGATATGGACTGAGTCCAACTCACTGTTTATTGTGAAGAATGAATTATAAGATATGGACTGAGTCCAACCCACTATGTATTGCACAGAATGTAATATAAGATATGGACTGACTTCACCCCACTGTGCATTGTACAGAATATAATATACTATATGGACTGAGTCCAACCCACGTTGTATTGTGCAGAATGTAATATAAGATATGGAGTGAGTCCAACCAACTGTGTATTGTACAGAATGTAATATAAGATATGGACTGAGTCCAACCAACCTTGTATTGTACAGAATGTAATATAAGATTTGGACTGAGTCCAACCCACTGTGTAATGTACAGAATGTAATATAAGATATGGACTTAGTCCACCCCACTGTGTATTGTACAGAATGTAATATAAGATATGGAATGAGTCCACCCCACTATGTATTGTGCAGAATGTAATATACTATATGGACTGAGTCCACCCCACTGTGTATTGTACAGAATGTAATATAAGATATGGACTGAGTCCAACCCACTGTGTATTGCACAGAATGTAATATAAGATATGGACTGACTCCACCTCACCTTGTAACATACAGAATGTAATACAAGATATGGACTGAGTCCACCCCACTGTGTATTGTACAGAATGTAATATAAGATATGGACTGAGTCCAACTCACTGTGTATTGTACAGATTGTAATATAAGATATGGACGGAGTCCACCCCACTGTGTAATGTACAGAATGTAATATAAGATATGGACTGAGTCCACCCCACTGTGTATTGTACAGAATGTAATATTATATATGGACTGAGTCCAACCCACTGTGTATTCTACAGAATGTAATATAAGATCTGTTCTGAGTCCAACCCACTGTTTATTGTGCAGAATGAATTATACGATATGGACTGAGTCCAACCCACTGTGTACTGCACAGAATGTAATATAAGATACGGACTGAGTACACCCCACTGTGTATTGTACAGAATGTAATATACTATATGGACTGAGTCCAACCCACGTTGTATTGTACAGAATGTAATATAAGATATCGACTGAGTCCAACCCACTGTGTATTGTACAGAATGTAATATAATATATGGACTGAGTCCACTTCACCTTGTATTATACAGAATGTAATATAAGATATGGACTGAGTCCACCCCACTGTGTATTGCACACAATGGAATATAAGATATGGACTGAGTCCAACCCACTGTGTAATGTACAGAATGTAATATAAGATATGGACTGAGTCCAACCCACTGTGTATTGTGCAGAATGTAATATACTATATGGACTGATTCCACCCCACTGTGTATTGTACAGAATGTAATATAAGATATGGACTGAGTCCAACCCACTGTGTATTGTACAGAATGTAATATAAGATATGGACTGAGTCCACCTCACCTTGTAACATACAGAATGTAATACAAGATATGGACTGAGTCCACCCCACTGTGTATTGTACAGAATGTAATATAAGATATGGACTGAGTCCCACCCACTGTGTCATGTACAAAATGTAATAATAGATATGGACTGAGTCCAACCAACCTTGTATTGTACAGAATGTAATATAAGATATGGACTGAGTCCAACCAACCTTGTATTGTACAGAATGTAATATAAGATTTGGACTGAGTCCAACCCACTGTGTAATGTACAGAATGTAATATAAGATATGGACTGAGTCCACCCCACTGTGTATTGTACAGAATGTAATATAAGATATGGAATGAGTCCACCCCACTGTGTATTGTGCAGAATGTAATATACTATATGGACTGAGTCCAACCCACTGTGTATTGCACAGAATGTAATATAAGATATGGACTGAGTCCAACCCACTGTGCATTGTACAGAATGTAATATAAGATATGGACTGAGTCCACCTCACCTTGTATTATACAGAATGTAATACAAGATATGGACTGAGTCCAACTCACTGTGTATTGTACAGATTGTAATATAAGATATGGACGGAGTCCACCCCATTGTGTAATGTACAGAATGTAATATAAGATATGGACTGAGTCCACCCCACTGTGTATTGTACAGAATGTAACATAATATATGGACTGAGTCCAACCCACTGTGTATTCTACAGAATGTAATATAAGATCTGTTCTGAGTCCAACCCACTGTTTATTGTGCAGAATGAATTATACGATATGGACTGAGTCCAACCCACTGTGTACTGCACAGAATGTAATATAAGATATGGACTGAGTCCACCCCACTGTGTATTGTACAGAATGTAATATACTATATGGACTGAGTCCAACCCACGTTGTATTGTACAGAATGGAATGTAAGATATGGACTGAGTCCAACCCACTGTGTAATGTACAGAATATAATATAAGATATGGACTGAGTCCACCCCACTGTGTACTGCACAGAATGTAATATAAGATATGGACTGAGTCCACCCAACTGTGTATTGTACAGAATGTAATATACTATATGGACTGAGTCCACCTCACCTTGTAACATACAGAATGTAATACAAGATATGGACTGAGTCCACCCCACTGTGTATTGTACAGAATGTAATATAAGATATGGACTGAGTCCAACTCACTGTGTATTGTACAGATTGTAATATAAGATATGGACGGAGTCCACCCCACTGTGTAATGTACAGAATGTAATATAAGATATGGACTGAGTCCACCCCACTGTGTATTGTACAGAATGTAATATTATATATGGACTGAGTCCAACCCACTGTGTATTCTACAGAATGTAATATAAGATCTGTTCTGAGTCCAACCCACTGTTTATTGTGCAGAATGAATTATACGATATGGACTGAGTCCAACCCACTGTGTACTGCACAGAATGTAATATAAGATACGGACTGAGTACACCCCACTGTGTATTGTACAGAATGTAATATACTATATGGACTGAGTCCAACCCACGTTGTATTGTACAGAATGTCATATAAGATATCGACTGAGTCCAACCCACTGTGTATTGTACAGAATGTAATATAATATATGGACTGAGTCCACTTCACCTTGTATTATACAGAATGTAATATAAGATATGGACTGAGTCCACCCCACTGTGTATTGCACACAATGGAATATAAGATATGGACTGAGTCCAACCCACTGTGTAATGTACAGAATGTAATATAAGATATGGACTGAGTCCAACCCACTGTGTATTGTGCAGAATGTAATATACTATATGGACTGAGTCCACCCCACTGTGTATTGTACAGAATGTAATATAAGATATGGACTGAGTCCAACCCACTGTGTATTGTACAGAATGTAATATAAGATATGGACTGAGTCCACCTCACCTTGTAACATACAGAATGTAATACAAGATATGGACTGAGTCCACCCCACTGTGTATTGTACAGAATGTAATATAAGATATGGACTGAGTCCCACCCACTGTGTCATGTACAAAATGTAATAATAGATATGGACTGAGTCCAACCAACCTTGTATTGTACAGAATGTCATATAAGATATGGACTGAGTCCAACCCACTGTGTATTGTACAGAATGTAATATAAGATATGGACTGAGTCCAACCAACCTTGTATTGTACAGAATGTAATATAAGATTTGGACTGAGTCCAACCCACTGTGTAATGTACAGAATGTAATATAAGATATGGACTGAGTCCACCCCACTGTGTATTGTACAGAATGTAATATAAGATATGGAATGAGTCCACCCCACTGTGTATTGTGCAGAATGTAATATACTATATGGACTGAGTCCAACCCACTGTGTATTGCACAGAATGTAATATAAGATATGGACTGAGTCCAACCCACTGTGCATTGTACAGAATGTAATATAAGATATGGACTGAGTCCACCTCACCTTGTATTATACAGAATGTAATACAAGATATGGACTGAGTCCACCCCACTGTGTATTGTACAGAATGTAATATAAGATATGGACTGAGTCCAACTCACTGTGTATTGTACAGATTGTAATATAAGATATGGACGGAGTCCACCCCATTGTGTAATGTACAGAATGTAATATAAGATATGGACTGAGTCCACCCCACTGTGTATTGTACAGAATGTAACATAATATATGGACTGAGTCCAACCCACTGTGTATTCTACAGAATGTAATATAAGATCTGTTCTGAGTCCAACCCACTGTTTATTGTGCAGAATGAATTATACGATATGGACTGAGTCCAACCCACTGTGTACTGCACAGAATGTAATATAAGATATGGACTGAGTCCACCCCACTGTGTATTGTACAGAATGTAATATACTATATGGACTGAGTCCAACCCACGTTGTATTGTACAGAATGGAATGTAAGATATGGACTGAGTCCAACCCACTGTGTAATGTACAGAATATAATATAAGATATGGACTGAGTCCACCCCACTGTGTACTGCACAGAATGTAATATAAGATATGGACTGAGTCCACCCAACTGTGTATTGTACAGAATGTAATATACTATATGGACTGAGTCCAACCCACGTTGTATTGTGCAGAATGTAATATAAGTTATGGACTGAGTCCACCCCACTGTGTATTGTACAGAATGAAATATAAGATATGGACTGAGTCCAACCCACTGTGTAATGTACAGAATGTAATATAAGATATGGACTGAGTTCACCCCACTGTGTATTGTACAGAATATAATATAAGATATGGACTGAGTCCACCCCACTGTGTATTGTACAGAATGTAATATAAGATATGGACTGAGTCCACCCCACTGTGTATTGTACAGAATATAATATAAGATATGGACTGAGTCCACCCCACTGTGTATTGTGCAGAATGTAATATAAGATATGGACTGAGTCCAACCCACTGTGTGATGTACAGAGTGTAATATAAGATATGGACTGAGTCCACCCCACTGTGTATTGTACAGAATATAATATAAGATATGGACTGAGTCCACCCCACTGTGTATTGTGCAGAATGAATTATACGATATGGACTGAGTCCAACCCACTGTGTACTGCACAGAATGTAATATAAGATATGGACTGAGTCCACCCCACTGTGTATTGTACAGAATGTAATATACTATATGGACTGAGTCCAACCCACGTTGTATTGTGCAGAATGGAATGTAAGATATGGACTGAGTCCAACCCACTGTGCAATGTACAGAATATAATATAAGATATGGACTGAGTCCACCCCACTGTGTACTGCACAGAATGTAATATAAGATATGGACTGAGTCCACCCAACTGTGTATTGTACAGAATGTAATATACTATATGGACTGAGTCCAACCCACGTTGTATTGTGCAGAATGTAATATAAGTTATGGACTGAGTCCCTCCCACTGTGTATTGTACAGAATGAAATATAAGATATGGACTGAGTCCAACCCACTGTGTAATGTACAGAATGTAATATAAGATATGGACTGAGTTCACCCCACTGTGTATTGTACAGAATGTAATATAAGATATGGACTGAGTCCACCCCACTGTGTATTGTACAGAATGTAATATAAGATATGGACTGAGTCCACCCCACTGTGTATTGTACAGAATATAATATAAGATATGGACTGAGTCCACCCCACTGTGTATTGTGCAGAATGTAATATAAGATATGGACTGAGTCCAACCCACTGTGTGATGTACAGAGTGTAATATAAGATATGGACTGAGTCCACCTCACCTTGAAATGTACAGAATGCAATGTCAGATATGTGCTGTGTCCACCCCACCTTTCATGTATTATCCCATTTTGGAAAAGGCGCCGCTGGCGCGGCTCCCGTGCCGGACAAGATGGAGGCCTGCAGAACCACCACCTTGGACAAAATGGAGGCCAGCTTGGCCACCACCTTGGACAAAATGGAGGACAGCCAGGCCAACATTTTGGAAAAAATCCGGCCGCGCCACCGCCATCTTGGTCAGATGGCGGCAAGTGGCCAACAGAGTGTCCCCAGTGATCCCGCAGTCAACCCAGAATGATGCCAGAGTGGCGGTCTTGATGTTCAGACCACCACCACAACAACAAGAGCTGCCACATCAATGTCCCAGTGACCCCCCCCCAACCTCAGTGTCCGCTGAATGTCCCAGTGACCCCCCCAGTGTCCCCTGAATATCCCAGTGACCCCCGGAGTGTCCCCTGAATGTCCCAGTGACCCCCTCAGTGTATCCTAAATGTCCCCGTTACCCACCCCCCAGTGTCCCCTGAATATCCCCGTGACCCCCCCAGTGTCCCCTGAATGTCCCAGTGATCCCCCCTGTGTCCCCTGAATGTCCCAGTGACCCCACCAGTGTCCCCTGAATATCCCAGTGACCCCCCGAGTGTCCCCTGAATATCCCAGTGACCCCCCCAGTGTACCCTAAATGTCCCCGTGACCCCCCCCCCAGTGTGCCCTGAATGTCCCAGTGATCCCCCCAGTGTCCCTGAATGTCCCAGTGACCCCCCCCCCAGTGTCCCCTGAATATCCCAGTGATCCCAGTGTGAACCCAGTGACCCCAGAGTAACCCAGACATTACTCACGTTCCCCCCATCGGGTCCAGGCTGTGGTGAAGGTCTCAGTCAGTCAGTCCCCAGCGGAGAGAACGATGCTTGGCCCAGGATTTCTCCCACTCCTCCTCCTCCTCACAAAATGTCTCTTTCTGGATCATCTCCTTGCAGCATTTCATCAAAAAGATTCCTGAGGGGAGAGAGAGAGGAGAGAGGGAATTGATTCAAATACAAAAGCAAGGGATTAAAAAGGCACAGCAAGAGCCCAGAACTCCCTCCCTCCCACTCCCTCTCTTCCTCTCTCTCTCTCTCCACCCTCTCCCTATCTCCCTCTCTCTCTCTCTCTCTCCCCGTCTCTCTCTCTCTCTCCCCCTCTAACCCTCCCTCTCACCCCTCTCTCTGTCTCTCCCTCTCCCTCCCTCCCACTCCCTCCCTCACTCTCTCCCTCTCTCTCTCCACCCCTCCCTCTCTCTCTCGACCCCCTCCCTCTCTCTCTCCAACCTCTCCCTATCT